>NC_041409.2:66490696-66790696 GCF_900747795.2 Erpetoichthys calabaricus | reverse complement strand
CTTTTGCATCTAATACCATCCAGTCCCTTACTCAACACCATTGATAAACTTCTACAAACGTTGATAAATAATAATATTCCCTTTGGAGCAAAGGTACTTTTATTAGGGGGAGATTTTACACAGTGCTTAGCTATTGTTCCACATTCCATGCGCTCGGCTATTCTGCAGTCCACCTTAAAATACGCAGACAATTGGCATTGCTTTCAAAAGAGTTACGGAGATATTTGGAATAGCAACTTCCTGGAGTTGCACAGCTCTTTCTAAGCTCTGACAAAGTTGACTCTGATGACGACAATGACCATCTTAATTTCCCCTTAGAATATTTGAACACTATTAACCCAGCCGGATTAACACAACACAATCTTAGCCTTAAAAACGGAACAATAATCATGCTATTAAGAAACCTTAACACTAAACAGTGTTTATGCAATGCTACACGTTTAGTCGTCAACACCATGCCACACAATGTTATTGACGCAAAACTTCTTACAACATCACATGCTAACAATACTGTTCTAATTCCTAGAATTAACCTTACAAGTTCTGACCTGGAATTACCTTTTACACTTAAACGGCGACAGTTCCCCATTAAACCTGCATTTGCCATGACCATCAACAAATCACAAGGACAAACAATACACAAAGTTAGCATCTACCTCTCTGAGCCCGTTTTTGGACATGCACAACTTTATTTGCTTCCTATATGCGTCATCTACACCTTCACACTATGCTGTATCTCATTCATACATCACGCTGTTTGTAATTTCACAACACCAGGGGTTGGCGAGCGAAGCGAGCAGGGGGCGGAGCCCCCTAGTACATGTAAGAATCCTACTATTGTGCTGTTCTGAATGTAGAAAAAGAGAAGAGAAAAAAGAGCAGCTAATTAAATGAGATCAATTCTTATCACTGATTGTGAATCTGGTTGGAACAAAAGCCTGCAGCCACACATATTGTCAAGCAAGATATTTAACACAATAATTGAGGCAAGAATGGGAAGTTCAGTGCAACATCAGTGGTGTACAACGTCATTTAAATGTGGGCGCACTTCATTATGCAATAAATGCAGGCAGGCAGTTGCATTCAGGGTTATGGCGGCCCATCAACAATCTGAGCAGACAATATGGTACTGTAGGTGTGCTTACTTTAAATGGTCATAGTGACGGGTTCACGCCATGTGCCCATTTAGTATTTTGTGGATAAAATCTGTTTCTCTGCTTGAAATACACTTGTGGGTAGGAGTTTGCTGTAATAACCAAAGAGGTTTTATTTTCATACCACTTGTAGCTTGTCTGTAGTGGAGCACATCTGCGTATCGGTTATTTCTGAATTAGTCCCAGAATGGTTCAGTCTTAGCGCAATAATAAAATTACAAGGACACTGCTTAGTTAGGACAGGAGCATTCATTTATCCTTGAGGTCTTCTTTGGCCTGTGCTTTTCTGCAAGTGTCACTTGTGACGCTTAGCACTCATTTTAACTAAGCGGGTAGCTGTTTGTTGGTTAAGGTGTCGGACTGTAGTGAACAAGGCTGCTCTTTTGGTTCCCATTACTGACTGGGATATGTGACTCTGGGCCTGGTACTTACCTAGTCAGGGCAACGACTGCAGAAAAATAAAATCATTTGGGTAAGCGTCAGTCAATGAATAAATAAACGTAAATGTAAGGGATGTGTGAGAGTCATTGCAACTCTGGTTGTTCTTATTTAGCACACTCTCTTGAAGATAAGTTTAGGTTGCTTACAGATTTAAAAATATTAGACAGCCGCAGACATGGAGCCTTTAGAAGCCCAGATCTGTTTACAGTGTGTGGTAATGCAGAGATCAGTCCACTTTATGTGTAATGTAATAAAAATCATGCAAACAGAACACAAAAGATGAGGAGACGGCGCAAACCCCGAGTAACAGTATTCCAGGAGTAACTGAATGGTTGGGGGTCCAGGATTCCTTGAGAATGAGTTTCAGTTTGGCTGTCTGAGGTCATCTGGCCACTCATACTGGCTGCTCTGCAGTGTTGTACACCACAAGGCCAAGTATAAAACTGTACTGAAATATATCAAATGGATATTTCATTTTTTTTATTTTTAATTTAAAAAACAAACATATTTATTTAAACCACAACTAAATGTAAGGTGGAATTACAGGAAGCTGCTAACTTATTCATGTGGATGTGTTTAAGCTGTGTGTTGAGAAAAGCAAGAAGTATACAGTACTAAAAATGGCAAGGCCTGTTAACTGGCCACAGAAATCACAAGTGGTTCCTCACTGGAAAGCCCCCTCTAATTCGATAAGTTAGAATGAAATAATGCACAAATTAAATATGCCAGGTGGCAGCTGTTCTGTCCTCAGGTCTTTGCACTAAAAAGACTTGTCCAGAAAATGAAGACGAACACATTCTGACTGGAGGGCTTCTTCGTTCCACCAAGAGCAGCAAGGGCACTGATTGGAGGACACTCATGTTCCCCTGCACCGGAGAGAGTGACTGTGATTGAAGAGCTCTCCTGTTCACTCTGTGATTGGAAGTCTGCTTTTTCTGTCCTCCAAGAGTAAGTGAACTCTGATTGGAGGACTCTCTTGTCAATTAGTAATGTGTTCTTGCTAGATGACCACAGATATCTTGTCAGTCACTGAAAATACACTTTGGAAGGATAACACAGGAGTTACAGGCACAGTCATTTTTGATGAGTATAATTGTCATTTTCATGTCCAAATACATATGCTCATCATTGGGTAGTGGGGGGGGGGGGGGCACAGTGTTTCATTATAGAAGCAAATCAAATACACCAGTGTGCAGTCACTTATTTATCATCAGTCCTCACTTTGCCCAACACCATTCCATCTAAGGGCACTCTCTCTGTCTCACACACACACACACACACACACACACACACACACACACACACGATGGCTCAATTTAGAGTCATCACTTAGCCTAACGTTCACATCTTCAGGATGACAGAGGGATTTGAACCTGAGAGTGGGAAGATATGAGGCTGCAGTGCTAACTGCTGCACCACTATGTCACCACTGATTATTTATGCCACAGACAAATGTTCGTTTGTTGGAGTGTGATTTTTAAAATAGTTTTTTGTTCTTGTGCTACTTAGAGAGTAAGCTTAGTCGGAATTAACAAGATTCTGGGGAGAGAGCAACTAGAAATATTCGGAGGTGTGTTTGGGGCATTGCCTGGTAAAGCACCTCACTCATTTACGTGAGCATGTTGGCTTACCTTGGTCTGTAGTTCCTCTGTTCTCATGCTGGTAGCACCTCTATTAAAGAGAATCCATATTGCTAACCGAGAATGGTAAACCGGATGGCATGGACGCAGGTACACGGCGATGGGACCATGAGACATACTGCGCAGGTGCGTACAGCGCGCGTCTCATAAACCACACGTGAAGTTGTATCCACTGCGAACGAAGGAGTCACGGCCCAAAAACGAAAGAGCTCAACTGAGGTGAATGAGAAATGAAGCAACAACGCGCCCATAGCTAACGACTAACGACAGCCATACAAAAAAGAGGATTCTGTGCTGCAGCCCAGATTCAAACGGAAGAGGCTACGGCGGTCCCACAGGTCCACAATGATAGTACGGAAGGCACAGGCGTCACTGCCATATTGTGAGTGGCACTACTACAGAAGGCGCAGGCATCACCGCCATATTGTGAGTGGCACTACTGCGGGGTGAAGTTAGGAATAATGTGCTGCTTGGGATTGTACAAACCGTTGAACGCTTTACACCGAATTCAAACACAATACAGCTCAACGATACAAACACGAGCCCACCTAGATAAGATCAATGAACGCAGGCGCCTACAACGCGCATCTGAAACTGCGGAAGCAAAGCAGGCACGGGTTCAAAACGAACGAGCTCGACTGACGGATATACAAACACGAGCCCGGCTGGATAAAATCAATGAACGTAGGCGCCTACAACGTGCGTCTGAAATGCCGCAAGCAAAGCGGGCACGGCTCCAAGACAAACGAGCTCGACTAATGTATTTCAGGATACCCAACGCCGGGGGTAGGCGAGCGAAGCGAGCAGGGGGCAGAGCCCCCCTTGTAAATCTAGTATATGTGAAACACTGTGTGGTTTCTGTTCTGTTTCGGTTGTAGATATCATGGATTCCCACAAGCTCTTTACCCAGTAGCTTTCCACTCAGGTTGGTGTCATCTGAATTTGGGATGGGGTTTAGGCCGAGAGGGCAATGTGGACAACAGTTTATGTGTCACTGCAGAGAGATGCAAATCTACATGCACAGAGCAAGAGTGGAACTTCCATATGCACCATGTACAATGTAGACAGTTTATTAGTTGCATTCATTACAGTTGGCAGCATTCATTAAATATTATTTTTTAAATCCAGTGCCTGCTAATGAAACTGTTTTCAAGTCATACATTCCCTATCATGCATATTTTTTAGAGTTTGCACGGTCTTCTTAGCACGTTCATACAATGCAATATGTAACAGAATAGCTACACAGGTTAGAATGGTTCGGGTTCATAAAAGTTTGGTTCCACACCTTATTGTGGACTGCTAGTGCAACAAGAGCTAAACGCATTTTGGGAATGTCCGTCCATCTGTTTAGTTTCAAAATTCGCTTATTCCATTGTAGGTGTGCTTCAAGCTGGAGCCTGTCTTGGTGATTAATAATCTGCTAAATTGAAAGTTACATATATCCCTGCTTGTTCTTGGGGTGTCAGTGCTAAAGCCCAGAAGACGTACATGTCGTGTGTCACACTATTGCTCCTTGTGCATCGAGAGCTGAGATTTCATCCTCCGTGTAATTCCTGTGAATACGAGGGAAGGCGGAGATAAGCAGAGGCTGAATTACACGTTTCAGATGATTTGCCTTGTAAATGTCAACACACGTTATCATTTTGTGAGCTTTAAGCGCATTAACTGCAAAAAACTTGATCATGTTGTGAACATTTTGTCTTTCTGTCACATAGCATTTCAACATTTTTGGAACCTTTAGAAAAAAGGTTGAGTTTTGTGTGTTTGAATAAAGGAAAGCATTAAATGCTAAAAGTTTTTATGTTTAACTTTATAATTGAGTTTCCTGATCAGCAGGGTGCAGTCACCCTGACGTTACTGTGTTTTGGGCCTCTGATGGCACATTGATGTGGTGATCAGCTGTAACAGTAGAGGACATGCTGAGACGGCAGCTTGACACCGGCAGTGCTGCGATTCCTGCACATATTTCTGAATTGTGACTTTTCTAGTAGGCAGACAGTCTTTACCTAATATGTAGCGGCTGAAATGAACAAAGTCATTAAAGCTGCTTATACTGTGCGATTCCTAGTACCAATTTTTCTTTTCTGTGGACCACCACCTTGTTTTCTGCCCGGCATGCAGCACTGCTTTACTGCCATGTGAATAAGCAACATGCCAACAACAACAGCATTGTGCTTTCAAGGTGAGGTCTCAATTGACATCTGGCAGTGATGCATCCTGGTTTAGCTCGCTGCCATCCAAGGCCAGTTCAGATTGCTTCTCTAAAATCTCTAAAATGCCTTCCCTCCTTTCCGCTTCTGAGTGTCTGAGGTGCTCCAACTGAACTGCTGAGACGGGACATCACTTGCTTAGGTAATTGGGAAGTGTTTATGGCGTCAGGAAAGGGTGAGCTCATGCTGACGACCAACTTGGTTTCCAAGCTCTCTTTCCAAATGTCTGCCTTGTCTTGGTCATCTTTACATGTGTGTGTGTTTCATGAGTTTTAGGGAGGGAGTGTGTGTGTGTTATTTACATCTTATTTATTTTACTTTTTGCATGCTGCTTCAATTTGGTGATTTAAACTGATTATACTAAAGAAATGTGGCCCATCTTTCACCCTGATTATGATTTATTTGTCTAAGTTTGCACAGTAAGATTTCTTATTGTCCAGATATTTGTCAAACATGCTGATACTTACCCGCCGGTTCATAGGTGCATGGAGCCAAATCTCAAATGCATCCTCCAACAAGCTACCTGAAGAAAGAGGTAGACGGCATCTGATTTAAGGGAAAGGACGTCTGATTTCCTGCCTCAGACCACCGCTTGATGTGTTACATGTGGTTTGAGCCCCCTCTTTAGAGACTTGCTATTCTTTAATCCATCTGAGGCTTTTTGCTGTCCCAAAAAGAGGTCTTTTCTGATTTGGCAGTCTTGTCTGGTGTGCATTATTTCTTCTTTTAACGTGGGCCAAGCACTGATTGGCGAGGCCATTAGAAACATATTATTCTGAAAAGAGCGCACCATTTTTATTTTTTAGTTATTTGCTTAAATACTCCCTGAATGAATTAACAGATATATGTGAAGTTTGGCATCTAGAAAAAGTCTTCCTTTGAGTTTAGTACATTTTGGTGATTACTGTACTAGTCATAATTCAGTTAGTGGGCAGTTTCTTTTGTTCAAATCAAAGTGAAAAATAACATTTTTACTTAAAGGGAACGTGAAGATGTTATTTTGAGAAATGCCAGTTTTCTGTCTGCCCAGTGCTGTTTTTTTTTTTTTTTTTTTTTTTTTGCTCAAGTGTATTTTTGATGATCCTATTATCTAACGGTCAGTTAAAATAAAATAAAGATAACTTCAATGACCAACAATGTGGCAACAGAGAGCTGTACATCTTCTAGTTTAATTTGTGTTGACCTTTTTGGCCTCTCAGTGGCACTTGTTTTCTTATTTTATGGAAAAATCAATACTCTTTCTGACAGAAAACAGCTCCAGAGAAGAAATAAATGGAAACAGCGAAGCTTGCTGTCAATCATTTTTCACTTTAAAAACACTCTGTTTTAAAGCGAGTTCAACCAAAGTATTAAAGGAGGGAAATCGGCGGATGCGATCGTTGTTTTACGGGGTGGGGGGGGGGCAGGGTGCTTTACAGCTGTACTGCGGTAGCACCTGAGGTTCATGTTTGCTATAAATTCTCTCTTTAATGCATATGGTCTTGCTAGAGACTCATTGACAGCAGATCACATAGTCATTTTTTGATGTAAATGTTCTCATTCTTTCCATTAACCCCATCCTATTATTTAGCTAACCCTTTAAACGCGGGCTGGCCTCAAGGTCAAAGCTGTCCGAGGTCAGTTCTTCCTTATGGCAAGTCACGTGAGTGCTAAGCAGATGTTGACCTGTAGATCTTGCTGCGCTCTCTCCCTCGGTTTGGCGTTCAGAGTCCTGCCTGCGGCTTTGAAGTTGCCTCAGTAACACAAATGGCAAAAGCAGAAAGCCCAGCAATTCTCCTTAATGCTTTGAATAAAAACGCTGGCACTTCAGGCAGCTGCAGCAGTTGCTCCGATCACACTGGAGATTTGTGTGGATGTGAAGTCCACCTACAGCAGGGATATTACTGGGTCTGAAATTGGAGCGTTGTATACTTAAATATTTGCATCACTAGTGAATCAGGTAGTAATGTTAATATTGTTAGATCAGGTAGGCCTCTTTTAAAATACCAGTCTTCATTTTCTAAATTATACAGATTTAAATCTTGGAATAAAATATCAGTGGAAGTCATTTATCTCTAATTACAAATTTAAAATGGGTAAATTTGCTTAAAATGGAATTTGAGAAGATTAAAGACAGCTTATTAGGGAATGAAAACAATGCATCTTACAATCTAGTGTTTTTCAGTTCGTTTTTGGGTATGCTGTGGTCCATTGGGCCCCTAAGCAAGGCCCTTAGCCTGCAACTGCTCCGTTCTGCGTCCAGCCCTGCAAGCAGGTCCTCCAACCCGGGGGTCGGTGGCGGGATTGGCACTCCAGCCACCGTCAAAAACCTCACCGGGTGGTCGGCCGTGTGGTGGTTGGTGTGACTTGCGCTGTAATCCACGCATACTCCCAATCTCCTCCTCCATTAAAAAATGACAAACATTCTTTTCAACGTAAAATTAAAGTTATGAAATCATTTAGCGAAACCACCTACTGTTCATGAAAAAAGTAATTGTTTATTCCATTGCTTGTTTCTTATTTATTATTTGCTAGACTTTGTATTAGCCGACTACATATGATTGTTTACAAAGTACAACATTAGCAAGCAGTTGGGATTAACATTTAGAAGAGCGCACAAGAAGCTTTACAGTGCTGTCAGTCCTACAGTTAGAAGAACAACTGGCCGACTAAGAAGGCTACAGAAGGCTAACTGGATCAGTAAAGCTGCAGAAAACCAAGGAAGACCTCCACAGTCCCAAGATGCTTTGTAATGGCTGCAGTTATGGGGCACTCACTGCACCAGGCTGGCGTGAGGAGAGGCATTTCAAAGACAGGCCGGAACAGAATGGAGGCTTCCTGGGGATGAGTGGTGAGACCTAACAAGGAGGTGGTGTGGAGCAGGGACTTCTGGGGGATTTACTGCCAGTCGGTAAATGTCTGCATCGTGATTGTCATTGTGCTCATCAGCACATGTGCATTACAGGAGTAATACAAACAGTGAAAAGCAAAGTTAGTTAAAATAATACTGAAAATGTGGGGGTGGGGGGTCCTTTCCATTTTCAATGTGAAATTACTCTTATATTTCTGTATGTGTTACTGAATTTGTGTTCCTTCTGTAGGGTTTGTTTGTGTTTTTTTGCCTACATCAGACATGCTGTTTTGAGGGTACCTAAAGCTCTGTTCTGTTTGTTCCGATTTACAGTGCAGTTATTATCCTCTGTGCTTCACTCCTTTGTATTTTTATGTTTTTCTAATATTTCCAGCAAATTGTACCAGTTACTTCAATTTGTTTTGCAGTGTATTTAATGTGTTTTCAGCGAATCAGTTTTGGGTGTGCTGCTTGAATGACCAGAGTTATAATTGCTGCCTTTATTTCTCCGGCTGTATGTATTTGTTTTCCTTCATATCCTCATTTTACTTCTGGAATGAGAAACTCGTTTAATCTCCAGATCATTTTACATTTTGCTAATCTTTTGGCCAACCAAACTTCCTTGGTTGACTGGCTGGCTGGCTGGTGTGTGTGTGGGTGGGGGAGGAGGTGCTGTTTGTGGACAGATTATTTAAAGACGACTGTTGCACCTCTAATTCCTGTGTTGGCGCGTCCATTGTTTGTATAAATAAGCATAAGCATGTTGAGAGCATTTCAGATGTGAAGCGCTTCTGTCTGTGCTGCACGTGCATGGAGTGAATTTTAATGACGAGTTTTCAGACAGAGGGGAAGATGGATTCACAGTGCGTAGACCAAATGTATTTCATGTACGACATTCAAAGGAAACCTTTAGCCATTGGGTGTGTGTTATTTAGCTAAGGGCTCGCACAGTTTTGTCCCGTGTTGCAGAATTTTTATTCAAATTTGCTTGATCGGTTTTACTAATAGGAGGCCTAATTCACACATTTGCTGGTGTTTGGGTGATGATAGTGCAGTCAATACTGGTTCCATCTCTCATTTACGTCAGCCAGGATTGGGTTTCTTGCTCAGTGACTGTGCCGAGTTTGCCTGTTCTCCCTGTGTCTGTGTGGATTTTTCTTGGTTATTCACATGTCCTCCTTTATCCCAAAAATATATTTGACGTGTGAGTGAGTAGAGTGGGTGCCTGTTCAGGACTCATTCCTGCCACATTGCCCTACCACCTTAGCCTAGCACACCACTTGTTTGTTTTCTCTCATCCAAAAGAAAATCGAAACATTTTAATGGTGTGAGTGATTAGGACGCTCACTCCGTCATTCAGCATTCGTATATTGGGTCTCTCCTAGTGAGTCCCTTGCAACAGAAGGTAAGTAGAAGCACAGACACACTGTACAGCATACAGTATATGGGCATAATGGTGCTGGAAAGTGTAGGGACCCTTTAGGGTTTTTATTTCTGTATAAATTTGACCTAAATGTGGTCAGATCTTGGATCAATAAATGAATGAAAAATGTTATATGTTTTATTGTGTTCTCTTTATCTGTTTTTATGGCTTAAAGAAAGATTGTATCACATTTATACCAATTGTATACAGAAATGTAAAATATTCAGAAAGGGTCACATATTTCCCAGCACCACATTTGCAGGTAATCAGTAGATTATAATTACAGACATTCTGTGTTTGGATTCGTTCATTCGTCAGTGTGGATGTGTTCAGTGGTGGGCTTCACCCGAATTGATTTTCCACATATAAACACCTAGAAAAAAAAAATAACTGAGACAGCCTCACTAAAAGTTGTCATTTTTGCTTTCTACCTTTTAACCTCAATATCTCCAGAAAACAACATGAAGTAGAAATGATTGATTAACAAAACAACACACATTTTTATATATTTTTTTGCTTGACAATAATTAATAAGAATGTTTAAATATTCAAGCTTGTTGAAAAAGAAAGGGATTTTTAATTCGCCACCAAATAACTCTTTAATGATTGATGCGCTCCCTTTTTTATTGAATGCTCATTATATGACAAACAAAAAAAGGCCGTACACTCCTATTTTATTTTTCTTTAAGGCAAATAATAAGACGGCAAATGACCCATTTATGACGAGATCTGTGGTTGAGCGGGAGTAACAAAAGTCTTTGGAGACGGTGGGAGTGAGAGTGGGTCTGCCAGGAGCGCTGCTCCTGAAGGAAGAGGAAGAGGAGGTGGAGGAGGGTGTGTGTGCCACCCGGCCCTCATTGGTCTCTGACCGATCAAGTTGTATGTTACGACGCCTCTATAACATTTCAGTATTATTAGTGACCTAGTGACATAATTAATTATTGCTGTTCTACAAATTGTTCTTTGCTGCAGAATTACTTTTATTTCTCTCTCTCCTAGTCAAATTTTACAACATTGATCTCTTAGGGAAAATAAAGGCACTTCAATGCTCAGAAGCACTAGATGTTAAATACTTTCTGCCGTGATGAAGAGGTCTAAGTGTCGGATGTGGTTTTTTATTTATTTTATGCATGTCATGTACATTTTATGACTGTTCTGGGTGAAACCAGATAAAGAAATAAAAGTGAATATGTGCCCAGGAATTGTAAAGGCCATACTTTATTAACTGTAGGTTCAAGTCATATGAAATAATCTCAGTTATCACTAATTTTCTTTATTATGGGAACCGTTGCCAAGTATCCTAATGATTATCGTTTCTCTCGTGCTGGCTCCAGGGAATGAAAACCCGTGATCAGCAGTAAAACCTGAAAATTGAATTACAAACCTAACAATGCACAGACATCAGTACTGAACTCTCCTCTTTTTCTGTTTCACCAGTAGTTTACATGTTGTTTCTCGATGGTCTTTGCCATTTAATTTAAGGCTTTGAACGTAATTTACTTACATTTGTTTTATTTGTGCCTTCTGTTGCAAATATAGATGCTCTTTTCATATTCAGCCAAGTGTATGCTGGGATGGCAGTGTCTTGTATAAATCATGAATATTAGTAAAGTTCAACATGAAATTGTTACGTGTCTTTGAGTAAACTTCTCTACTTTAGACTATGAATACAAAGAGGATGATGTTTTTGATTTGAGCAGAAAAAGATAAAATTCTACGAGTTCTACGAACTCCTCGAACATTAAGAATATACTCAAATAATCTCTCCTCCTGTGAATATTGTCTTCCACAAAGACCTGCCATGGCCTCCAAAGTAGACGAGCTGACTGTATTGACTCTGCTGGGCTTGTTTTCAGTGTTTTATTATTTTTATTTCTTTTCTCTCGTGTGGTCCGGCTGACCTGTGGTGTACTCTGATTTCTGTGATCTGCTCCCATTCTTAGCAGAGAAGGTCTGAGGCACCGTAGGTTCTTAAACCCCTGTTCCAGAGTGTTCATATAGTCCTCAAGGTGCTTAACTAGAAGAAATGAGGGGAACTGTAATGCCGATGATCTGTGAAGAAGCAGTAACTGTTCCAGTCTGTAATGTGGTGATGCCTCCATATACAGTATTTCTGTGAACCTGCTTTGTCCATGAAACGGTTATGAGGAGTTGAACTCTGGTACAGCAGTGTCAGGCACAAGGAAGCAGCCTGCCAAGAACGGAGCACTAGTCCACCAAAGGCCCCCCTCATGCACACAAGCACATGTGGTCCAGCTGTACAGATTCGAATCAGGGTTACCTGCACTGCTTTGTAAAGAATCCTGAATAATCAAGAATAAGAAATTTGGAAGCCCTTCTGTGTAATTTGGAATAACACGTTTTGCGGTCTATTGAGGCTACTTTATAAATTTAGAGTGTGGGACTTCTAGAAGAGGAGGCTGCTCATTATTTCCAGATTTGCTAGTGGATGTGGCAGCTGCCTCTGTAGCCCTCTTTGTTCATATGTGTGGTAAAACGTGCTCATCTTTGTACAGCGTTCAGGATATACGTAGGTGTGTGTTTTAGCAGGTTTAATTTAGTTCTCAGGGCCCCTTGATACTGTGTGTGACAGCCGTTGCAGTCTGTCTTTTCTGTGTATGTGACAAATTAAGCTACACTACAATTATGCTGTCTTTTCGGTACAACAAGCCTGTCACAGCCCATGTTTTTGCAGGTGAGAGCTTGATGCATTTACACATCCTGGAGCCCAACAGAAGAACTCCTGCTTCAGATCCTCCAGCTCAATTTGTCATTGCATCTTGCAGTGGCACCTGTGTGCTTTGACTGGTCATTAACACACACAAACTTTGTGGGAATCTTAATTCTCATCACTAAATCTGCCACCTGGATGTGTGTTGCATAAAATTCCTGCTCTAGTTAGGCTTCAGGGTAGGTGCTAAAGTCGAGTTATCTTGTAATAAACTGAAAATTACGATGTTAAGGAGTTAAAAAAAGGAAGGTGGACCTAAAGGTCCCATCATTTCTTTGTATTTAGGGGGCCATCAGCGTGTGATGTGTGTCAGATCAATAGACTGCATGGGCGCAGGCCACATTATCATCCTTTGTCCTCTGCGTTTGCATGCCCACCTTTTGTTGTTGAATTCCCAACCTAAAACAAAAAGTATAATCTAGAACTAAAAAAAAACAAACCAACAGTACAGAATTCATAATGCCAAGCCTGCCACCTGGCTGAACAGTCCAGTAATCGGTAGTTACCCACTCCCGCTATGTCTTACAGATGGACATGTTTACGTTTCTGTCCTTCGGAGTGATTTGGAAAGAGCTGATGAATAAGTGAATAGCACAATGTACAGCTTGGATGCTGTAGTAAAAGAAAATGCAAATTGAAACGATTATAATCAATTTTTATAGGGTCACGTTAACAATGTACAGTACTTAGGCTCATTCTGAGGAGACATTCAGCATGACGTTCAGCCCTGTTGGATTCCATACAATGTGGAATTTTTATTCAATCTACTTTTGTGAGTCAGCGACAGGTGTGTATGTCGTGGCCTTCATTACAGTGCTTGGGTCTTAAGGGTCACAGACTGAGGTGGTCCTGTTTACGTCTAAGCAGCAGCATTTCTACATTAAGGGCCTGTAGGGCAGAGCCCCAGCAGATGTTGTGCAAAGTATGTAATAAACGTCCCTCAGTAATTGAACTAATTATTCAAATGTTTATGACAACTCTTAATTTTGTCGTACGTATTTTTCTTTTCAATTTTCCACCATCTGCTGAAATTTCTTATTCAGGAAAACGTTGTTTTTTTAGTATGTGCAGGCTGTTACAGGGTGTCTCCGGCACAGGGGACTAGCGCCAGTGGCCCCATAGTACTTTAGGTTTACCTTAGGTGTGTGTGAGCACACGTGTAGCCTGAGCCTTCGCGTTTGGCGACTGGGCTTCAAGGCTACAGCGCCTTTACTCTTGGCATTAAAGGAGGGATGGCTTGTTTTGTTTTTAATCACGCATTTGCACTTCCAAGCTTTTCTAAGCCAATGCTATTAAGCGCAAGTGAGTGAGGAGGTACGAAAAGTCCATTATCATCTCATCCTTTATGGGAGCAACAGTAATTTAAAAAGAAAAAGTGAAAACCGATCAATATCAGGAGTGCATGAAGTACAAGACATGATGCTGATGGGGCTAAGTGGCATTTTGATTTTCACCCATTGCTGAGGAGGAATGCCCGACTGTGCTAAGTTTCAAAAAGCCAGTAAAGAAGTGTTACGAATGCCCCTTCCACTTTGGCCAGCAGTGTTCTGCTTCCGTTTCAAAGAGCAGGGACAGAATGTAGAAAACTGGCCACACGGTGCTTAGCACTGCTACCAGACAGTCGTGCGGTGTGTGTCATCTGAGTGCTCTCTCTCTGTCATGGTGGCTCGTCCTTTTTAACCTCAAATCTATTTGATCCTTAACTGCTACTGTATTTCAATTCAGGCCATATTTTCCTAGACAGCAGGTGGTTGCGAGACTCTCGGTTTGCTTAACGTTTGTATCAATTTGTCTGTGTCTTGTCAGCTGGTGAGGCTGTCAGAGGGTTTCACAATGATCTGTATGAAATTGAGACTGGAGCATCCCGTTTTTGATTACCGTATATACTCGCGGATAAGTCGGGACTTGCTTTTACAGTATAATTTCTGGTATTTTATAATGTTGGTCGTAAAAGTCAAATGTGGAAAACTCATGCTATTGGTACAAGGGATTACGATATGCTAACACCCACCTGAGAGCGTAACCACGGAGCACACGGCCTTTTTTTTCTATAAGGGTGCGGCAATGCGTTGTATCAGCGTGGGCTCCTAACTTCTGTCACTCTATTGTGCCTACGTGACCATATTGTAATACCCAAATTATTCTGAAGCATCGTTTACACTGATTTGTATTGTTTGTTTCTCACACCCTCATATACCTTGAATCTAAGAGCATCCCTTATCTACGATGGAGCATTTGATCAGAAGAAAATATGAAGCTGGTTTTAAATTAAAAGTCATTGAAGTAATAAAAGAAATTTGTAACTGCGCTGCTGCAACAAAATTCGGCGTGTCTGAGAAACTGATGAGAGATTGGAGGAGGCAAGAAGATGTAAAAAAAAAAAAAATGAAGTGTTGCATTTTTGAATGAACGTACAAGTCGGGGTCTGATTTTATGATCAATTTTTGACTTATACATGAGTATATATGGTATTTGTGACACAAACGGTGCGTAAACTCGCATATCTTGCTAGTCATTAATAGAAGAGCAACCGATTATTATTAGTTGGGCAAGTTAATGTTTACGTTAAAGAAGTCTGCATAAAAGAAAAATCTGGTGCAGCCCTCAATAATTTTCATGCCACTATTTATAGGAGAGTTACACCTCAGCCAGCAGGTGGATTGTAATTTTCTGTCACTTAGGTGAATTTTTTAAATTAAAAACAGTTTGAGTGGTCTTAAAGAGTATCTGTAGTCAGCAACTTCCGGAAAGAACGAGATTTGTCACAAAACATGATGTCATGGAGGTGCAGGATGTATCTTTAAGAACAGAGCAGTGTGTTGTTTTTTGATGGTGCGTTTGTTTCTCAGCTCTCTATGTAGTGCTATTGCAGTGACTGCTGCTGCTTATTTTACACTCGGGAGATGTCCAGCTTGCAGTTAAGGCTGGTGGTGCCGTGAATAGCATGTGCTGAAGCAGCTGATGTTGGTATCTGAAAAGCTTGTGGAACAGGAACTTCCAGTGAAGCAGTGGCAGGTGGGTGTGTAACACCAACACGTTGTACATTCGATAACCGCGAGCTGCCAGGGGTGGTGATTACGCAGTTTTTTGCACCTGGACTATTGTAGGGTGCCATACATTTTTTTATTTGTGTATCTGCAAATGAAATGTTAACATCTGTTGACTATTTGAAGAACTGGTTATGAACTTTCTATGTATGAGAGGTTAAAACATCGGGACCATGCAGCAGGTTTGTATTTTTTACACTTTAGGTAACTAAATTTGTCACGTTACAATACTTTACAGTTAGGGTTCACGTGTTTTTGAAAAGGGAGTAAGCCATCATTGATAGAGGCCATGTTTGTCTTTAAAGACAGAATGTGTGGCTTTTTTAGTTTTATATTGTATAATTCTGAAGAGCAGTAATAATATAGAGGATTTGGAGCGTGCCATCCCAATCTGAATGCACCTCTGTGTACAAATGTAAATGCTAAAGCAAGCAGCACCCTGCTAGTGTCGGTACATATGTGATGTTAGTGTTATAAGTGTGGTAATTGTACAAATGACCTCAAGACTTTTTGTTGTCATTACAGTAGTGGAAAATGAAATTGGTCAAAAACTGCACCAAGTCATTGAGCAAAGCAGTGGAAAAAAAACTATGACACATACGGAGCTCGCTGCTGAGCCGTGTGTAGTCTTTGTTGAAGTCAGCTGTGTTAGCAGCAATGCACAGCTCATTTCACTTCAGCATGGGAGGCAGTTGCAAGATCATCAAGGAACAGAGATCAGTCAGAAAGAAAAGCCAGCAGCGGGGGAGCTCACGTAGGCCCAGTAATCCAGCAGCAGTCAGTATAACTGGCTTATGTGACAGATGAGTTAGCCAGACGTGTTCACTGAGGTAAGTGAACAGCTGCACTCTAGCGCACAGCCCCTGTCATGCAGTGTGGACTGCCCTGGGACGATTCCTGCACTCCTCTCCCACATCTGCTTCTTAAGCGAATGGATGGTTAAAATGGAAGAACATATGGCAGAACCCTAACGTGTACCATAGCCGTCTGGGCTGCAAATCACGGATGTGGGCAATGCGGTTCACCTCATTGCATCCTTGACCTGCTGCTTGTTTATTCCTTTTTAACTGGATACAGTCTCAAATGAATTCAGGACGAGTGTATGTGTTCAGATTGTTCTTGTGTAGCTTTTGCTGTTTTTCATAATCTTGGAAATTATGTGTTGCCTATCCATCCATCCATCTTTTATTAGTTTTCTATTGTTATGATTGGAAAGGTAGAGGGTGATGTGTTTTACTACATTCCAGAGTAACTAATTCTATACAAATTTACATAAATTTTATTACATAACACATTATTTCCAGTCAGCTCTCCCTTCCTTATCTGAAAAGAAAGTGGAAAAAGAGTAAACATGGAATAAATCGGTAACCATGGATAAGTAAAACAGCTTTAGTGGCTGTGGTGACATGTAGTGTTGATAAAGATCTGCCATATGATTTCACAGTTACTCCCTTTTGAGTAAATATTTTTTTCTAATTTCAAATGGTACAGCAGATCTTGCTTCCATTGTGATACAGACAGTGGCGTGAGACTCTTCTAGCTGAGTAAAGTGAGCGACTGTAGACAGTGTAATGGACATGATCATGTAATCTATACTGCTGGAGTAAGAATGAAAGAAAATAATCTGTACTTCTGATTTACATAATCTTGACCAGAACTGTAATTTATTTTCAGACAGAGGGAGAAACCGTAAGAAAATAGGCGACTCCTATCATCTGTTCGTTTTTATTTGGTAAAAGCAATTCATGCTTGCTTTGAGTTCATTTTGGCATCATTTCAGATTGAATCTTGACACATGTTGCCTCTGTTGAAGGAAGTTGTAAACATCAGTAGACATAGGTTGGGGAGGTGGCTGAATGAAGGTGTACATGTGCAGAATCCGAAATGAATTGGGCTCCACACCCCTTCGTAAACTACTAGTGTATTAATAACAAAACGGTCACCAGGACCTGGAGGTTTTCCCGGAGTGTTTGTTTTGCTTGCCTTTTATATTGTTATTCTCAGCTGACTTGTTACAGTTCATGCTTTTCAAAAAGCTTTGTAACACTTCAGTTTGCCATTATTGTATTTGTCCTGTGCTTGCAGCACTTGATATGCAGACTGCTCTTTCGTAGTAAAACAGTGATTTGGCCATCCAGGTTTAATACAGTTGTTCAAAAAGATTGACAAGAAATGATGGTGCTGCCTGGCATAAGGGAACCTGACACTCAGCAACGTTAAATAGAATGGAGCAGCAAAAGCAACGTGACTTGACAGTTTTCTTGTTTGTTTATTATAATTTGTTTGCCCCTGAAAGAAGATCCAAAAATAGAAGTTTTTCAGTACTAACAGTTATGTAGTAGTTTCAACAAGTTTAATGGTACTAAAGTTTGCTAATATATCATTTGAAAATATTAATTTACCTTTCTACTTTTGCAACGGGGAAATGCCAGGTGACCCAGCTAGTAAACAAGTTTTAAACATTTTTTAAGTATTTCATCAAAGAGTTATCACATTTTTGTTTATTAAATATTTATATTTAATAAATCCCCCGATAAGTGACGTTGCAAGGAATGTTTTTTTGTTTTAAAATTTGCCAATGATTTTTAATAAGAGACGTTGAAATTTAAAAAAATTGTGTAGTGCACTCTATTCAAGATATCCCAATGAAAACTGAACTTTACCAACAATGTTCCTTGAGGAGTAAGTGTGACAAATATCAGCAAAATTGGTTCACTGGAAGCCAAGTTGTTTCATACGAATAGACAGACAGACAGATGAGGAGCTTGCAGTAGGTGCTTATCGCGAAATATGCCAACACACCTAAAACTGATTTTAGTTCAGGGCACAGTGAAGTGAGCAGCCAAACTTTATGTACAAAGAATACATGTGCCAAAACTCACTGTGGAAAGCAGAATGGGTCCGATGCTCAATAGCCCACCACCTGAGAAGTTTGAGATTCATACAGATGAAAACATACAGTAGTTGCTTATGTCATACACATGATTAATTATTTAGATTTATATGAATTTAGTTTTCTGATTCTTTTATCCCAGTTGGTTTACATATTGTAAGTGTACAGAAATATGGCTTCCTACTGCTGCAGTTGTGTGTTTATGGGTCACATTTCTAGCCAGTGGTGGGGCTGAACCAGCATCCTTGTGGCTTACAGTCTCTGGGCAGCACTGCCTGAAGGTGCTCACTAATAAAAAGGCAGGGAGAGTTAAAGAGAAAGTGCTGCACTTAAAACATACACCAGTCTGCAGCTTGATTATTGCACAGTATTTTCTAAATTAAACAAGTTTTTCTGGAAAGCTTCTACAGGACAGCTGCTGATCGGTGGAGCCAGAAGGGAAGAACATCTTTGAGGCTGTTTACTGACATATTGCTGCTCAGTGACAGGGTGGCCCCAGATTGCTTCATATGGCCAAAGGCACTGGGGCAGTTCTAGTGTAAAATGCCACAGCAACCAGATGCTGGACAGTTGTCATCTGCCAGAGTGGTAATTAGGGTGACTCGGGGCATAGATCGGCTCTCTTTGACTGATTAGCTGAAGCAAACCAACCAAATCTGGTGTGATCACAATTGATGTGATGGTGCCAGTTGTAAATCAGGCTCTGCTGAACTTGACTTTTCATTTTAGGACCTTGCAGTTTTTTATATGTAGAAGAATTGTTAACCCTTTTACTGCATTCCCTTATGTGTATTAAAGTATATTCAGCATTTTTCATTTAATTTATAATGTAAAAAGTATCATAAGTGTTGTTGTGTTATGCTACATTACATTTGGGGCACCACTTAATTTATCTTTGTCATACTGTACTTGTGCTCAACCACTTTCTCATTTTTTTTCTTTTTTACATTTATTTGCTTGGCCAATGCTTTTATCCAAAGCAACTTACAAAAGAGGTAATCAATTGAGTAACATTTGGCTCGGGCCTGCGCTTGTTCAGCATAAGTATAATAGGACAGGTAATAAAAGCTGATTGCTACAAGTGAGGAGATGTAGTAACTAACAATTTATAATCATAGATTATAATCAGTAAGGCAATTAAACGTTAACAACAAATTAACCAACAATATAAAAGATCACAGAGCATAGTTTTTTTCTCTTCAGTTAATTTGACAGATATTCACAGAACAAATGGGTCTTCAGTTGCTTCTTAAATACATTAAGGATGTCAGCAGTACGGATGGAGGTGAGCAGCCTGTTCCATCAACTTGGAACTAAACAGGAAAAGAGTCTGGATTGAGACTTGATGCCACGTAGAGGTGGCAATTCCAGATGGAGACTTGAGTGGGTGAGAAGGAGCATAGCACCTCACCAGTGTCTCCGTATACTGAGGTGTAGACACACCAACTACTCTGTAGGCAACTATCTAGGATTTGAACTTAATGTGTACTGCTACAGGGAGCCAATGCAGTGGCCTGGAGAGAAGAGTCACATGAACTGGTTAAAGACAAAGACGGGTCGCTGCATTCTGGGCTATCTGCAGCAGATTGATAGCACATGCAGGTACTCCTGCCAGAAGTGAGTTCCAGTAGTCCAGACGTGACAAGACCAAAGCCTGGACCACAGGTTGTGCTGCATATGCCGTTAGATAAGTGTCTGACCTTGAGGATGTTATATAGTGTGAACCTGCATGAACAAGAAAAAGTAGAAATGCGATCAGGTAAAGATGGCTGCTCATCAGTCACCACACCAAGGTAGCGTACTTACTTGGCAGGTGTTAGCCACAGTGAGCCAAGCTGTACGGAGGTGGGGAGTTTAGCAGACTGGCTGGCCGGGATCACAAGGAGCTCAGTTTTTTCCAGGTTCAGCTGTAAATGGTGGTCCTTCATCCAGGATGAGATATCAGTAAGACACGCAGAGACTCTAGCTGATACTCTATTGTCCTCTAGAAGGAACGACAGGTACAGCTGTATATCATTAGCATAGCACTGATAGGAGGACCCATGGGATTCGTTGATGGATCCCAGCGAGGTGCTATACAAAGAGGAAAGTAGAGGTCCCAGCACTGATCCTTTGGGTACACCAGTGCATGACTGGTGTGCCTTTGACAATTCCCCTTGCCAGGACACACTGTAGGATCTTCCTGAGATGTAGGACTCATACCATCTGAGAGCAGTCCCAGTGATGCTATGGTCAGAGGGGGTGGCAAGAAGGTTGTTGTGGTTGACTGTTTCAAAGGCAGAAGAGAGATCTAGAAAAATCAGGACTGATAATGTTGTTAGCTCTATCAGAGCGTAGCAGGTCGGCCACAGTCAGTAGAGCCGTCTCAGTCAAGTGGTTCCTCTTGAAGCTGGACTGGTTGGCGTCAAACAATTCATTCTATACAAGGAAGGAAGAGACCTGGGGGGTACGAGATCAGATGCCTCACCTTGGATGAGTTAATGCCGGTGAAACTCATCCGGGATAAGTTGGTTTTTCAAACGCATCTGTATAGTAGATTAGTCTAGCTGGATGTAATCATCTGAGATGAATGCGCGCGCCTGCGCTAATTGAAAAGCCCATATATATTGAGTCTAGAAAACATGATCAACAAGTCTTTGATAGGCTGTAATAAAATGACAAAACAACGGGCGCATTTTTTTTCACACAAGCGGAGCAGGACCTTCTATTCGAAGGACATGAAGAATTTCAAGATTTAATATGCACAAGGGGTAACACTGCAAAAGCAGCCCAAACCAGAAAAGACAGCTGGCAAAAAGTGGCTGACAAATTAAACGTTAAGTAGTGTGCATTGTACTTACTGAATGCAGCGTTTCATTTCCTATGTATCAGATTAATTATTATTTATTATGTCATAATTCCAGATCAAATGTGAGCACAAGGAGAATATGGGAACAGGTTAAAGTGAAGTACAAGAATATACTTCAAACTGGTAAATATTGGTATATAACTATTTAAAGAATTGTTGACATAAAGAAGCATATATAATATAAAAAACATTAATTTTAAAGCTAATAAGAAGGCAGACAAGCAAAAAACAGGTGGAGGTCCATGTGGTCCAGACCTAACCCCTGCAGAAGAGTTGGCTATCCAGCAAAATGCCCATTGCCCTGTTTCTGAGGGCATTCCAGGGGGAGGCTCCTCCCCAGAACCAGTGGCAGGATGCAGTGGTCACTTCATTTCAGGTAAAGGATGGTCATTGCATATATTTGTCCTCAATGTGTGCCATAGGTATGTTCCATATAGCCCTCTTTTTTGTTGGGTCAGTTGCATTGAATGTCGTATCCCTAGAACTTATGTCTGACCTACGAGATATTGACGAAGGTCAAATATTTGATGAAGGCACTATGTCTGATTATTCATCAGGAGGAAAGGTAAATTTTCCAAATAATGTTTGATCAAACTCCACTCTGATCAGTCCCATGTGCCCCAATCACATTTGGAAATCCTGGGTAATGAGAATGTTAGGCTGATTGTGAGATTCTTCATGGAACTGTGGGTGTTTTAGCCTGTGTATTACCTACCTGCAATGGCATGAAACACCTCTTTTATTGTCTGCACACGCAGGTGTCCAGGAAACACTATGAAAACTCGAAGGAAATATTTCAGAGCCAAACAGACTTTACGAATTGCCTGGCAAACTGCACTTTTAGATACATTTTCCGCATCGCCTACAGTATATAAAAAAGTGCCGCTTGTAAAAAACCTCAAAGCAATGCATACTGTCTGTGTGGTTGTGAGAGCCCGACTTTGCCTAGTTTGACTTCGCATATAAGGTGCTAATAAATCTTTGAGGTACAATATTCTCCCCTGGCTAAAGCGGTATCTTTCGAAAAGAATTTCCTCCGGGAGCAGTAAAGGATCTTGCCGATCGCACAAAACCCTCTCTATATGAAATTCTCATATTATAATTTGCACACAGATATCAATTGGTCGCTCATTCATGAACGGCAAAGCCATGACTGAGCGAATTCCATGCATGGACACTGATTAAGTGTGTGAGCTAATCGTTGTTGACATAGAACAAAAGGTTTGAGGATTTGGATGTGCTGCTATGACAACACATCCAGCAAGAGTTTCGAAAAACCGACAGATCCAGGATCATGCCAAATCATCAACAATTACATCCGGCTAAACAAGTAATCCACGTACAAAAAATACCCCCCTGGTCTCAGGAAAAAATGCCTTCCAGTGTTTTGGAAAGAAAAGAAGGTAAAGAGGTACGTCTGTAATTGTTAACTTGGTATGGGCTGAGTGTTAGTTTTTTAAGAAGTGGGGTTATCAGAACGTGTTTGAAGATGTTATGGAATGTTCCTGAGCTGAATGAAGTGTTAATGATGTGTGTAATTGCAGGCAAGAGTGAGGGGGAGATATGAGGAGATAGGGTCAAGTGGCCAGGTAGTGTGGTGATTGGAGAGGAGGTTGGAAACGTTAGTGGCAGACAGTGGAGAGAATGTGAAGAAAAGTGGGTGATGTTTTAAAGGAGGCATAATGGTTTTTTTGATAGATTTGTTAGATGACTGAATCCGTCATATCATCGAGGCAAAATTTAGAAACTATTGAATTCTTCTGAGCATGATTTATTTATAACATACAGTACATCATCTTTGTTTTTCACTGGTATGTTAAAAACAAAACTGTAATTTTTAAATTCAGTTTATTCTGGTATAGCATCTATTTCTGAGTACTCTGACAGAAAGATATCACAGAGGACAAAATGATCAGTGTATGATTTAGTAAAATTAGTGGACTTTTCAAGGGACCAAATCCTTTTACAAGGCACATATATATACACTGTGTATATATATATATATATATATATATATATATATATATATATATATATATATATATATATATATATATTGCATAGAGTACTGTCAAATAAAGCAAAGAGTATGTGACACGTTTCCCTCATTTGGGCTCATCAGGCGTACACACTCTACTGCTCCCCTCTCGGGGAATTGAACCTCGGACGTCAGTGTCAGAGACTAAGCCCCTTTACACTGTGCCACGGCTTGTAGTTCATTTATTTGACAGCCTGTAGATCCGGAGTAATTACATTCATTGCATTTGTAGTCTGAGTCTCGACGACCTGAATTGTGTGGGTGGTTACCTACCAGGTAACGCTTGTGGCTGGTCTGCTATTCGGCAAACATCTGCCACGGTGCCCTCTTTCAGTTGCGAGAAGCAGATCATGTTGACAGTAAACTATGCAACATTCCATGATGTGCTTCTCGCAACTGAAAGAGGGCGGAGTACAGCACAGAAGACTGATAGCGGGGTATTGATTGATGCGGTAAGGGGGGCGTTGGAGAGGGTGCCAGAAAATTGTGTTTGGGGTTAGGAAGTTGGCGATTGTTCAAGTAAAACTCTTGTGACACTTTATCATGTCAGTCGCTACAGTATCAAAGAAAAGATAGAAAAGATCGCATTACCACAAACAAATGATGATTAATCATCAGAACCAGGTGTAATTGAAAAAATAGCAGGACATATCGAGGTCAGAAATAAAAAGCAAAGAGTAGACAAAAGAGTCTTTTCACATTCACATCATTCAATGCACAAAACGTGAATTTACACAATAATGGACCATACGCTATGAGAATCTGTGGTCCCAGAACAGTTAAAGGAACGACAAATTAAATTTGAAAGAATACAAAATTCGGTCAGGTGTATATTGATAATCACGGAGAAGCGATGCAAATTTTAACAGGCAAAAAGAAAGGTAATGTATACCGTATTTACTTGTGTACCACACGCCCTCGTGTAAGACACGCACCCTAATTTTTACAAAGAAAATCATGAAAAAAATTTTCCCCGTGTATGACCCGCGTTGTGATTGTATAGGAAGAGTTTAAGGAACGTTTTCCACGAAATGCCCTTCTGTTTTTGTTGCATGACGAAAGAGTGAGTGAGTGAGAGCGGGAGGGAGCGCGCATGAGCGAACGAGCAAGAGAGGGAGAAATTGTGCGAGCGAGAGAGAGAGAGCGCGTGTGAGAGAGAGTGTGCAAGCGAGAGAGAAAGAGAGTGTGCAAGAGAGAGAGAGCACGAGCGAATGAGCAAGAGAGAGAGAGAGCACGAGTGAACGAGCAAGAGAGGGAGAGAGAAAGCGCGAGCGAACGAGCAAGAGAGAGAGTGCGCACGAGAGAGCCCAAGCAGAAGAAGTAAACATTACAGAAAAAAATTTCCTCGTGTATGACGTGCACCTGATTTTCTAATGCTATTTTTTGGGAAAAAATGTGCCCATGGTACATGGGTAAATATGGTATACAGTGATCCCTCGCTATATCGCGCTTCGCCTTTCGCGGCTTCACTCCATCGCGGATTTTATATGTAAGCATATTTAAATATATATCGCGGATTTTTCGCTGCTTCGCGGGTTTCTGCGGACAATAGGTCTTTTAATTTCTGGTACATGCTTCCTCAGTTGGTTTGCCCAGTTGATTTCATACAAGGGACGCTATTGGCAGATGGCTGAAAAGCTATCCAGCTAACTTTCTCTCTCTCTCTCTCTCTTGCGCTGACGTAGGGGGGTGTGAGCAGGGGGGCTGTGTGCAGCTGCTTCCTGAAGGACAGGCTGCACGGAGCTTCGCATACTTAAAAGCTCAAAGGGCACGTATTGATTTTTTTTATCTGTCTCTCGCTATCTCTCTCTCTCTCTCTCTCTTCCTGCTCCTGACAGAGGGGGTGTGAGCTGCCGCCTTCAACAGCTTTGTACCGGCGGTGCTTCGCATACTTAAAAGCCGTATTGATTTTTTTTTTGACTGCTTGCTTTGCACTCCTTTGAAAAGGAAGATATGTTTGCATTCTTTTAATTGTGAGACAGAACTGTCATCTCTGTCTTGTCATGGAGCACAGTTTAAACTTTTGAAAAAGAGACAAATGTTTGTTTGCAGTGTTTGAATAACGTTCCTGTCTCTCTACAACCTCCTGTGTTTCTGCGCAAATCTGTGACCCAAGCATGACATTCTAAAAATAACCATATAAACGTATGGTTTCTACTTCGCGGATTTTCCTACTTCGCGGGTGGCTCTGGAACGCAACCCCCGCGATGGAGGAGGGATTACTGTATTCCGCAAATAACATTACACACCGAAGGAGTTCGTGATATGCCATTCGTATTAAAATGTTTACAGTTTACCTTGAGAACAATCAATAAATCACAGAGACAAACATTAGAAAAAGTTGGATTATTTAGTAGAGAAACAGAAACAATATTCACTCACAGGCAGTTATACATTGTCTCCAAAAAATATTGTTTTTAATGAAGCTTTAAAGTAAAAGTGCAAATAATGAAATTGAAACAATTCCAAAGAAAAAAAAAATTAAAAATTGTATATCCGATTAACCAAACACAGGGGTTGCGAAGCCCCCTAGTATATATATAAAAATATATATAAATGGAAAGTTGACACACTCACTCACTGACTCTGGCACCAAACACAGCATTTCCCATTTAGTTAAAAAGCTGAAAATTGTCAGGATGGTAATTCAAGGCCATATTTCTCAAAAGCATTGATAAAGTAAATTCAGTGTAATTATTTCAACTTATGGGTGAATCATGTACCCAAGGACAACATTGAAAATTATGGGGAAGAGCACTAAGGACTGAATCCAGGAAGCACTTCTTTACTCAAAGAGTTGCGAGAGTCAGGAACAAACTACTGAGTCATGGAGTTGAAGCAGACACCTTGACAACCTTTAAGAAGAATCTGGATGAGATACTGGGATGGCATAGCTTTTTGCTAAACAAACTGGCTTGATGGACTGAATGGTCTCTTCTCATTTGTCACATTTCTTTCAGCCATAAGCACTGTGCACCCGTCCAATATTACAGCTTTCTTTCCATGGATAGCAGGATGTGCTGTAATGGCTTGTGTGTGTGTGTTTATATGTATAAAATAAATAAATACATATATATACAGGTAAAATTCTGTTACAACAAACTCCCAGGGACCTAAAATTTTTTTCATTGTAACGAAAATTTCGTTGTAATGAGATTCTGTATTTGTTACTATAGTGCTTTCTTTAACTTGCGCCCAAGCGTTTGCAATCATTTCAGTAGCTTCTTTCGTGTTCATTTTAATCTCCTCCTGCCTACAAATTATGCTGACGAGAATATTTCTCAGCATTTCTTTGTGATGATACACTTTCAGTGTGTGAATGATGCCCAAATCCAATGGCTGAAGCACTGCCTAAATGTGGAAGCATGTTGTGGGCAGCACAGTTATCAATCAGGAGGCGAATCATCCTTTTCTTTCATTTCATCCTTTTCAATCATCCTATTGTGAGGTTTCTGAACTATTTTGAGACCGCCCCCAACCCCCATCCATCGGTATCAACAAGCTGAAGTGCGTCCTGAAGCGCAATTGCTGTGTCTGTGGAAGCTTGTTTGTCCGTTGCAGGGGTACGGTAACAACAGGCTCATAACCCTGCAGTGAAGCACCACAGAAGCAAATCATAAAAGATCGGGGTTGCGCTATAAGTCCAAAACACGAGGCTGAGTCTCAGTACTTTAGTAAAACCAGCTTTATTCAGCTTGAAACAGGAATGAGACACTAATTTATTGTAGCATTATCTCTGCCCTGCTATACACAGACATAGCAGATCAGTGATCAAGTTATATTTTTCCTGCATTTACAATGTTCCTTGCATATCACCCATCGATATCTTTTCTGTTTGCTTTGGCGGAGAGACGCAGCACACCTTTGAGCCAGCTGTTGCCCCAGCAACAGATAAACAGTCTTTCATAGACGTGGAGTTTGGACTTTGGGACGCTCTTCGGTATGTTGTCCCAAGAGAGTTTACAAACCTGACATTTTCTTGAATGAGTGCCGCATGATTAGGAATGTTTTTTGAACGCGCATCACTGAACCACATAAAAACTGCTTTTTTGATGTCTTCAAATGCAGCAGTTCACATACGTTTGCAACTCGAGAATTTTCTTCTTTTTTTGCTCAGTCTTTCAAGAAAGTTGACAGCGTTGATAGCGATAGCGAAATTCCGAATTCATTGGCAATGTCTTTTTTCTTTTTGCCGCAATCAAGAGCTGCAAAAGATTTAAAGTTTTTTTTTTCCTAATATGAACTGTTATCGTTTGTTCGTTTCTATAGGGGGGTAACAATGAGTTAAATTCCAGTGGATGTTTTTCAAATGTTGACGAGCGAGTAAGCAAAAGGTATCACTGAAATCCGCAGAAAACAAAAAAGGCAAAAAAAAAAAAAAAACAGTACGAGTTCGAAGAAAGAAAAAAATTTACAGTGTTTCTGTTTGGGGGATTGTGCACAACTGAGCTGCGGCCACAGAACTAACTGCTCTGCGGATGATTCATTCAGGCATTTCAAGGTCTTTTGTGCACTTCGTTGTAATGAAAGTATCTGCTGAACGTACTTCGTAGTAACGAGATTTCTATAGACTCGTGTCATATGGGGAAGCTGTTGGGACCATAAAAATACTTTGTTGTAAAGATATTTGTTGTAACGGAATTTTACCTATATATCCATCCATCCTATATAGTGTGTGTGTGAACATGACAATAAACTTGAACTTGGTTTTAAATAAAAAATACCTTTAAGTTAAACAAACTGAAAACTGGGAACAGATGAATACGATAATTAACAGTAACTGAAAGAATGAAAAGAACACCACTGTCTTCCCCTAAAGACCCTTTTGTTTAACAATAGGTCCTCTCTGCTGCTTTACTTGTATCATTAGATTACCACTCCTGTACACATAACTGTCTCCTCACTTGAGCTTTGTGACTGTTCCAAGGTACTTCTAGTCCTCTTACACCAGTTTAACTCAAAGATGTTCACCGTTACAGCTTTTGCAAACTTGACAAACATAATGAGAAGAATGTCCAAAACCATTATGTAGTGCTGGTTGCTGGTTTTCCTTCCTGCTGTCTTCCTAATTGAATCTCTTGTGTAATTCAGCTCTCTTTAGCTCCCTTGTTTGTGTACTCATGACAGGATCAAGTAGCGAGGAATGTCTTACTTAGCTTAAATATCCAATAAAAATGTGTATCATTTTACAAATTATGATTGTATTTGTACTCCCCTGGGTGCTTGAAAAAAAGCAGTTAGTCTTTTAATCGGCATGATACTGACTGCAATTCTGTGTGCTGGCTGCTATCAACACAAAACACATTTCTTACAATGTTTTTTGGGAAAATCTAGAGAAACATGTCAAACTAATGAGCAGAACGGATCTATTTCCTAAAGACATTGAGCAAAAATGGGAGATGAGGCACTATTCACGTGCATAATATAAGTACATAATACAAATTTTGAAAAGAATAATCAAACCTTTACTACATAGCCATTTACAAAAGTTCTCAGTGTTGTCCTTGGTGATTAGTCATTATTTAATAAAACACTTTTTTACACTATGCACCACCATCTTGGGCAGGGTGATACTGCTTGAAAACCCATCCAAGTTTTAGGGCCTTAATATATACTGAAGCCACATTTTTTGCACTGAGCAGCTATCTGTGTAGGTGATTCATGGCACTGGCAAATAGTCGTTGTTATTAATGAATACTAGGGGGCTTCGCTCACCAACCATCCATCCCCCCCAACCCATGCCCCACCCGACCTGCTCTATGCGCCAGCCACTTCATGTCTCTGCCGCTCGTGTTATGTGGATTTCACTTTCACCAAACAACAAATCTTTTAATTCTCAAGGATACGCCTCTTCATTTGGAAGAAACACTTCTTTTCCCTGATGGCAACACGAATTAAACGATCTACAAGTCTCTGACTTAAAGTTTAAATCCAAACAATATATTTGATCTCTTTTTTGCTGTTCTGTTATTTCACAGAGTAATAATTTTCGTTTGTTTGCACTAATGCGATCTTTTCTGTCATTTTTTTGAGACTTTTAATATTTTAGTACTTTCATTATCTCTAACCTGCTCTGCATGTGTATCACACCAACATTTTTGAATTCTTTATGATGTTCTACTTTGTCATCTACTCTGTCTTTTATTTCCGCTCCTGGGTGTGGTTAAATCTCTTGGCACAAAGTCTTGTCTTGTGGGACATGAAAGTATCTCTCTGAAAAAGTCACATCTCGTCCCAGGCTAAAAACTCTTGTCTAGTCCCAGGATTTTTTTATTATAATAGAGAAATGTTATAAGTTTCATTTGTCCATCCTTTCTTTTTTAATACCTGCTGTTTCAATTGCGGAATTAACAGGAGCCGTTGTCTATTCCAGCAGGGTTGAGCACAAGGCATGACCCAGCCACTGACAGGATGCCAAGGGCACAGTCACACACAAACACATCTACACTCACCGTGGGCAGTGTGGGGATTAAACCAAGGTCCTTGGAACTTTGAAATAGCAGCCCTAAAAGAGTATTTCCCATGAAAATGATTGCAATAGCTGAGAAAAAATTTTAATCTTGCAGATAATAAACACAGTGAGCTTCAGCTGGGCCAGCACTGAACAGTAGCAAACAATTTCAAAGCATCCATAAGCAAAAAGTCAGTTAACTCGTGTCATCAGGTATGCAGTTGTATGCTCACAATGTCCTTGGCCAAAATACTGTTAAGTAAACTACTTTCAGGAATAATGTTGTGAACATCTGCAGAGCACGTTTAAATGGCTTTTGAGATTCTGGGTTGGGTGGACTATTACTTTATTCAATGTGCAATTTTAATCTCTTGTTATCTAAGCAATGGAGCCTATATTGAATGTCATTTGAAGGAAGCCCATGCAAACACAGGAATAACATGCAAAATCCATGCAGGGGCCACCTGGCAGGCAAACACTGATCTTCTAACAGCCAGGAGGCAGCACTGCCATTATGCCACCCCAGTTTTATACCCAAATGTATTGATGACTTAAGTATGCCAAGAACACACCGATCAGCCACAACATTAAAAACACTGACAGGTGAAGGGAATCACATTGATTATCTCGTTACAGTGGGACAAGTTAAGGAGTGGGATATGTCAGGCAGCAAGGCAACAGCCCATCCTTGAAGGTGACCTGGGCAAACATAAGGTTATGAGCGACTTTGACAAGAGCAAAACTGTGGCAGGTCTTTTGGGGTGTTCAGTGGTTAATATCTACGGAGAATTGGTGCCTGGTTCATGGGCACCCAAGGCTCATTGATGCATGTGGGGAGGAATGGCTAGCCAGTCTGATCTGATCTCACAGAAAAGCTACTGTAGCACAAACATCTGAAAAACTTAAAGCTGGCCCTCAGAGAAAGTTGTCAGGACGCAGTGCACCGCAGCTTGATGTACAGCCGCAGACCGGTCAGAGTGCCCATGTTGACCCCTGTACAGTACTGAAAGTGCCCCCAATGAGCATTTGAGTGTTAGAACCGACCCATAGAGCAGTGGAAGAAGGTGGCCTGGTCTGATAATCATGTTTTATATTAGATTTTGTGGATGGCCGACTCCATGTGTGTTGTTTACCTAGGGAAGAAATGACAGCAGGATGCACTATGAGAAGAAGGCAAGCCAGCGGAGGTAATATGATGCTCCTGGCAAAGTTCTGCTGGGACCCCTTGGGTCCTGGCATTCATGTGAAGGTTACTTTGACATGTGCCACCTACTGGAAGAGTGTTTTATGTTCTCTGATGGCAATGGTCATTTTTTAAGCAGGATAATACACTCTGCCACACTGCGAAAATTGTTTTGGAACTTGACTGAGTTGACATGGTCTCCAAATTTGCCAGATCTCAATCTGATCGAGCATTTGTGGAGGACTCGCCTGTTTTACCATTAGACTCAGAACCACTGTGTTTTTTTGTGCCGCAGAATGGCAGTCAAGATTATGATGTTGTTATAGAAAGTAATAGTTTGTCAAAGACTGTAGCAGTTATAGTCGACTGTAGTTGATACAATAGATTGATATAGTATTAGTATAGTAGATTGTGTTTTTATATATACAGCATATACTGTCTGTTATCTACATATATGTAAATAAAGTATTTAAAAAAAAAAAAAAAATTGTGGGATGTACTGGATAAACAAGTCCGATCCATGAAGAGCCCTTAAAGGGTCTGTGCTAATGTCTTGGTGCCAGATACCACAGGACACCTTCACTGGTTTCATTGTCTCGACTGGTCTGAGCTGTTTTGGTGGCACAAGGTGGACCTTCACAATATTAGGCAGGTGGTTTAGGTTTTAATGTTGTGGCTGATCGGTGTATTAAAACTGCCTTATTTCAGAGTTCCTCAGCAAAAAGAACTGCAAACAGGGAAGATTTATCTTGGCACCCCCACATTATGGGAGACTATATTTGAAAATTACTTACCAGAGTAAATGTTTTCTTTAGGGATTTTTCAGTGCTATATTCATAATATCACTTCTTTTTTTAGTTGTGTTTATATAACAACAGTAACCTGAAGGGCAGTTGAGTTGTAAGGGAAGACTTTTGTCTCAGCTGGACCCTTCTTAATTCTGCATAAAGTCTGAAGGTGTTTTTTGATGAAAGTGCTAAAGAAAATGAACAAAAATTAAAGCAAAAATTACAATGATCTGTGTGCTACTGAGGGAAATGTCTGATGAGCAGTAGCCAGACTGTTAACAAAAGAGAACACCATTTTCTGAAGTATATCTGCTTTTTAGAATTTCTAATCTTGTTAAAAACTGAGACTCTTATGCTACTCTCATATGACAGAACTTAGGACGAAATGCCGGACCACATGCAGACTGTAACTGCTGAAACAAACAGAAGAAATCTGTCAATTGGGCATTTTGGTAATTAGGAGCACAGAGAGCAGGTGCCGAGAGTGAAATCTTCCTTTTACTTTCCAAGTGTATATTATAACGTACTGTATCCAAGGTAATAATTATTGAGATGATGGAGATAGTAAACAGAGGTGCTTTATCTGAAAAATAATCATAAGACAACAACATAAAGCAGTATACAGTATGTGTTAGGGTACAGCATGTCTTATTGTCCGGCACAAGTCAGTCGCATTAGAAATTATTAACATCACCTGCTATAGTCTTTCTTTCCTGCAGATTCACCATCCATCAATACACAATGGGAATTAACATATTAATGGGGGGACCCAAAAATTCACGGAAGTGGTCCACAGCACGGGAATAAGGTGTAGTTATTCACTATGCTGCTAGGTACTGTATGCCTCCTGTCTTGTTAATTAGTAAAAGTGGCATTGTGCGGAGCTGATTGACTGCTTATTTCTAACATTTATTTTACAATCATGCATGTAACTTTGGCATTTTTTTTCTCTAAGCTGAAAAAGGCATGTCGGGTCATATTAAACATCAAAACAACAATGACCACATTTTTGCAAATTGACAGACTTGTTAATAAAGAGTTTCCTCATGAACAGACTGTTGATCAGCAACTTTGCACTGAACATACTGAGGCGTCTGTAGGAAAGCATCAGGAAAAAAAATGTCCATAGAAGAGGCGCATGCAAAACTGCATCTTTTACAGCATGACATGTCACCTGACTATATTGTGTTGACAGTAGTGGCATAGGGACGGGTGGGCTTGGCCCATCCTAATTGGTCATAGGCCCGGCCAATCAATTCATTGTTTATGAATTGAAATTTACAATTGAGTGGGTATTTTTTATTTTATATTTCCCATGGTTTTGAAATGGTATGTCAAATCCCATTGAATTTTCAATAAATAAATAAATGGGGCTTTGTTACAGTGTATGTTTAACCTCATTTGTAGTAGTTATTAGACAGTTAACTGAACCTTAAGTTGCCTAATTTATTTTGAGTATTTTTGATGAACACCAAGAGATACTGTACTTTCATATTTTGAGTGATTATTTCTGACATTGCAAAACAAACAGAAATCAAGGTTTTTCAAAAAGCCTCATTTAGATGAAGAGGAATGCCCAGGCACAAATGAGACACACAATATGCAAAAGTGTGTGGCTGAGAAAATGACTGGATCAAACATTTCAATCGCATCTTCATCTGAGGAGACTCTGGCTTTAGCGGCCCCAAAGACAAGTGCGCTGTGACAGAACCACCAAAAGATATTTGTCAGCCATTGACAAACCAGCCGCTCAACCTAATCTGCAATCATTTCCAACAACTACAATAACAGGAAAACCTGGCTGTTTCTCTGCAAAATGGCATGAACAATTCAAATGGATTGAGTACAGCATAGCGAAAGATGCCATTTTCTGCAAAAGAGCAACCTTTGATTGCCTTGATCATTTTTGCTCAACTTTTACATGGCCCTAATAATTCAGTTATGTGAATGTACCACAGTATGAATAGATGTATTATTTGGAAAAGAGCCCTTATATAGCCTATTAAAAACTAGAACACCCACTTTTACACAGGCCCACCCCAAAATCTTTTCCTGGCTATGCCCCTAAATTGACAGTGTGGTTCATGATTTTCACCCTTACCCATAAATGAACATATTTCACTGCTTGTGACTTCTTTTTGTTACCAAAATTAAAATTGATATTGAAGAGAAAATGATTTGCTGCTGTGGAAGAAATCCAAAAAAAACTGCAAGAGGCTCCAGGCACAGTAACAAAAACGTAAGATGAGTACGGAAAATGGAAGAAGTGCTGGGACAAGTGCATTGCACCTTAATGGGACTATTTTGGTTGTATAATAAAGTGCTGGTTTGTGTCTTACAACAAGTACAACTGGAATGGGCGCACTCTCTGGAGCCACTAATGCAAAAAGTACCGGTAAGCTTAGAAAGTTGTTAGAATTTTTTTCTATTACTTTTAACCGAGTACAGTTTAAGGCTGTCTGCCCAAATCCACAGCTACAATGCATTGAAACCAAAGTGAAAATATTAGAGACAACTTCTTAATAAAAAGCTGCTCCGTTTTTGTACTCTGAATGTGGCAGTAAGTGCAGTACACATACTGTGGACAATACTGATGCCAGTGTCTTCCATAGTTGTTGCAGATTAGCTGGTAGAAAATTTTTACTTTCGATTTACTGTTAATCTCGTTTCTCCAAGAGGCTTAATTTTTGATATTTGGTGACTGGGAGACCACTTCTTTAAGGTGAGCTTGGTCTTATGAACCTGGAAATAATTTCACAGTTTTCCTAGTCTTGTGATTAGGAGCATTGTCCTGCTGAACACTTTAATGATGGGTCGATACACTTCTGTTGTGAAGGGTTAACCTTGACTGGCAACTACTTTAAGACATTGTGTGAGTACCGGTACTGCTCTACTTACACCAGTGGGCCACAGAAACGTGTCATACACCACTACAGGACATTGTAGACATGCAAAAGAATGGACTTATTAACTCAAGGTTCTTAAAATATCCTGGTCATCCCAAGAGTGTGTCATGTCAGGAGCTGGAATTTCATCAGATCAGTCCATTTTTTGAATCCCTCAGTCTTTGTTTAGTTCATTTGCCCACTACAGCTGCCACTTTTTAGTGTGTGTTAATAGGAGCCCAGATTGGTTGGGTTGTCAGCAGCCGTAACATATTTGAGACAAGTCATGTCTCTTATTATGCTTCAGTACTGCTTGTAGTAGAACTGTGGTCATCTGTCACTCTGTGCAAGTCTTTTGTCTTTCATTGTTCCTCCACTTTTTTTTATTTTTACAAATATAGGACCGCTAATGGCTGTATGTATTCTTGGTAGTTTCCCATTCTTCCTATATTCTTGATGTTACCATAGCATGTTAGCTGCTGCTGATGCACCTGTCACCCAGTACCATACCAGACCCCCTTAGATATGTGATCTTATTCACCCACTCCAATGATCTTTTGCTACCCACCTACCTTTTTTAAAGAACATTTGTGCATGAATAAGATAGTCACCTGTTCAGGGGTCACTTAGAGAAAAAGGGCAGCTGTGTCTAGTAAAGTCATCATTCTGCACGTGGCACTTGTGCATTTCATTGTAGGTAATTAATAGAGTGCTGCATGTAGGAAGTTGCTGATTTTTTCTTCAAAGATGTTATTCAGTTAATTGGTTTCACTATTGCTGTATTTATATATAAAAAAGGCAGACAGAAGTGGTCTTGATGATGGTAACCCAATTGTTTGCTAATGATTACTCACTCTTGGGTTTGATTGTTCGTATGTTTCTGAGGATCAGCTAACTAGTATTACTTGAAAAGACCCTCATCGTTTCAAAGGGTCAAGAAGTCTGGCACAACTGGAGCAGCGGGCATGATGTACATTAGTAACGTGTGAAATCTGTGATGGCACCTTGATGCATTGTCTGCTGAGATGCAAATATCTTGCCACCAAAGACAAATGGCTCATTTTATTGTATTCTGTACAGCTTTGTCCTGAAATTTAATACAAGAGCAGATAGCCTTGGCATTCTGATGATGTTGGACTCTGGGAGCAGAATGGAAGTTCGTCTAGTTTCATTGGACTTCCAGTCTGTGAATCACATGATGCCTGCTGTATGTTCTGAGGTTGATCTGACATGTCCTGCTTTTACTGCAGTGCTGTAGAATAATTGGTTTCAGAGCGCATGCACAAAATAGAGTTGTGCAGTGGATGTGCATTTTAAAATAACAATGTGGTGTGTGGTGGACAATGAATCTGTAATAATAATTTACAGGTAATTTGAAATTCTAGGCAGGGACTCCCATTCAACACCCCATATCTTGCTTCCTCAGATTTCCATCTCTTTGGAGACCTTGGGAACAAGTTTAGAAGTCGTGAAATGGATTACTGAAGAAGTAGGGAATCGGGTGCAGGTGCGAGATTCAGACTGACCCAAGGAGAGGATATGTGTGTGTGTTTCTAGTGAAGTAGAAAAATGTGGAATGTAGCCAGCACACCTAGTTATCTGTTTGGTATGTTCAAACCTTTGTGACATTAATTATTAGACATCAAAATAAACTGGGGGCAAAAACTGCCTGGTTCTGTTTATACGTTTAAGACAAGAGGTTTCATCTTTTAATTGCTATTTTCATCTCTCTATGGGGAATTTAAAGATTAAACGCAATCCTTTTTGATAATTAGTTACAAGTTTAAGGTAAAATAGCTACAAAAACTGACAGTAACCTAAAGGTAAAGTATACATTCAAACAAGTGAAAGAATGTAATGTTTATGTACATTATCTAGGACATAAAGAGAATAAAGTATGAAAAATCATGTACTTTTAAAAATAAACCTTGAATAGAAGAAAGCACATGTGTGATACATTGACAAGAAATATGGTGCCTGAGTACAGTTTGATAACATTTTCATGTTTTCTCAAATGCTCTTTTATACATTTTGTGCAGTATTTTGAAAATAATGATCAAGCACACACATTTTAGCATCGTAAGCCTTTGGGTTGAGAATCAAATTTTCACTAGCTTAAAATTTGAATATTATTGTAAAATATTTGACACTGTTTAATGATCTTTGTTTAGCTTTGTAGTGCTTGGTGAAAACCATGACACTTAAAAATGGTTTATACTTGACAGAATAGATTGATAGACAGTTAAATAGAGTGAGACAGACAGAATGAAAAAATGGACGAACTTTATTTGTCCCCGGGGGGATATTTGGCTTTTTACAGAAGCTCTTTAAATAAGTAAATAATAAATATATATATATATACACACACACACACACACACACACACACAATGGACTGAACACACTCCAGAATAACCAAAAAGCAAGAATATTTAGGAGAAAGAAAACTTCTGACTTGGCAGTCCCAGTCGCAGTAAGGCATTATACAGACATATTTCTGTTGGTATAAAGGGGCCCCCCACATAGCATTTCTTGACACACTTCTGCTGAAACTCAATGTGTCAGAGAGAGAATGTGCAGCATTATTCATAATGGCATTCAGTTTTTAATTCTCTCCTTCGCAACTGGGGCTCCAGAGTGCGTCCCAAATCTGAGCCTGGCCTGGATTTTGCAAAGAAGATATGGCGGCAACACAAATGAAGCCATTAGCAAACAGTGCAGTACTGAGTCCACTCCTGCACGCATCAACACTCCCAGTCACACAGGGACATTTCAGAATCCCCAATAAGCTAACCTGCGTGTCTTTGGGAATGTGGGGGGGAAAGTAAAACCCAAGCAAACACGGCAAGAACATTCCAGTAGTAATAAAAATTAAAATAAAGTGGCTTAATGACAGTCCATTTCTCAGGGTGGAAAAATGAGTGTTCCTTTAAATAAAGCCTTCAGTGGCATTTTTGAAAAGCTTTAAAATAATGACAAAGGTGTAAGGTGAGGGTTATTATGAAAGTGATTTGAATTCTCATTGCTTAAATTTAGACATTACACTTTTCAAAGATAAATGTAATGTTTGTTTTCTGACTGGGTTAAGAGCTGTTCTTTTTTTAGAGCTATACATGTGAATCGGGGCAGAAGAGGTGAAGAACACACAGACTGCAAATACATTACTTTGCTGATGACAAAAATGAACAGACTCAGCAGCTTTGTAACACTGACTCGTGCAAAGTTACATTTTTGCATCGTTGTAGTACTGTGAAAGCAGTTTGGAACAGGCAAGCATGCTGGGAAAATGACTGCTAAGTGAATGTTGAGCACTTCAATGCGCCTATGGAGAAGAGATTCTGGTTTTCACAGGGGTCTGGAGTTTTCTTTCTCCATGTATGTTTGAGGTGTATGTGTGTATATATATATATATATATATATATATATATATATATATATATATATATATTAGGGCTGCACGATAACAGAAAAAATGATTATCACGATTATTTTGCTCAAAATTTTTATCACGATTAATAATGACGATTATTCCTTTGATAAATGAAGTCTGTGACCAAAGCAGTGTAGCCTCGGCCAGTTATTCACAGATGCTGCCCTAATCATATTAGCTGCGTTGTCCGTTGTGATGCACACAAGTCTTTCTTCCACCAAGCCCCAAGCGGACATCGCTTCTTTGAGGCCCACTGCAATAAACTCCGCTGTATGGTCTTGTGGGAAAAACGAAGTTTGCAAAAGCTTGCTTTTCATCTCAAACTCGCTGTCAATAAAATGAACTGTCAAGCTCAAATACGGTTCCGCAGTTCTGCTTGACCATAAGTCGGTCGTGGCAGCAAAATATTCAAGGCTGAGCCTGAGAATTTCTCTTTCTATTTCTTTTCGGCATTTCGCATACAGCGAGGGCAGCGCAACATTGGAAAAATGGTTGCGTGAGGGAATGCTATATCTTTTATCAAGTGTTGCGATCATTTTGTTAAACCCCTCACTGCTCTCGGTGGTTATTGGACACATATTCTTGGCTATATGGTACGTGATCGCCTTCTGTTATTTCCCGGTGTCTTTGCAAGCTAGGCAGATATGGTATTGCGTTGAACAACGTCCCTGATATTGTTGTCTGTGTTGTGGATGGCTGGTAATTTTTTGTTGTTGCTGTTTGTGCTTTCAGTCGTTGAAATTCTTGATAGTGTACTTTGTGGTGGCTTTTAAGGTGGTTGATGAGGTTTGTTGTGTTACCTTGGGACGTTTGGACGGAACAGGAGCAAAGTTTGCACAAGACTCGTACCTGATCAACATTACATTCCTCGAAATCGAAATAGTTCCAGACAACTGAGTATGACCCCTTTTTAGGAACTAACGATCGCACTTCTGCACCTTCCTCACGTTGCTCCGCCATCATATGTTTATTCTGACTGACTGTTATTGCTGCTATTGACTTCTACTGCTTCAGAAAGCACTTGCAATCTAGACGCAGTAACGTCATAGTGATGCAGTCCAATCCGTAAACTCAGCCCATAAAAAACAGTTTGGTCTTTATACTGTAAAATCGCGACGATATTTATTAACTGATCATGGGTCATAAATATCATTATCATGAGAAAAAAAAGATTAATCGTGCAGCCCTAATATATATATACACACATACCTTTATTTATGGCCTTTAATGTGAATTCTTTATATTTGTGGATTTCTTGAGTTAATACCAATGTCTGGTTAGAATTTCGTGTGAATAGCCTCACTGGAAATATACTTACTGATAAAAATGCTGCCGCGTTCAATTGCATGTGTATATATATATATATATATATACAGTATATGTGTGTTTGTGTATATAAAATATAAAATACTAGCCAACCCGCTGCGTAACATACGCCGCATAATTATTTATCGATGGGTGAACACTTCCTGAAAGACACAGTTGTCCAAATGGTGTGGGTTTGAGGATACGACTGTGAGTGAATGAAAAGATGGAACTCTGGAGAGAGCAACATACAATTGTCCGTGACTGAAAACTGGTTTTGGCAGATACAGGCATATCTTTTGAAAGTTTGACCCTGTGCCTTATTAAGTGTCATTGCAAAGGCCAATCTAACAGGAAATTGTCTGCGTGTAAAAGTAAAAGGCATTTTGAATCTGATGGGGTCAGGGAAATCCGGGGAATATGGACAGTTTGTGAGGTAGCAGCTGCGATTGTTTTACACTCCAGTACATTGCGGTGAATGCTGGTAACAGTCAGTCTAGTGGCTTTACAGAGACTTCTTGCTGGCATGAGGTTTCTGAGAAGCATGACGACTGAACCAATTATAAGTTTGAGTTTATGCGGAGGCATGTGAGTGGGAGTAAGACTGCTAAGAAATTCTTCGGGGAATGAAAGTTGATGTGTGGGATCGTCTGTGATGATGGAGTCAACGCTGGTGAAAGTTACTTCGTCGGTAGGGATAAGTTTCAGTACCTGTTCATTAAGGTGTAGCGAGTCTTCATTGGTGCCGCTTAATATAGCTCGCATACTGAGTTGTTCCGGATTCACAGTTGAGAAGTCGATGTCGCCACATAGTTGTTGAACGGGATCAGAAATAAAAGGAAAACAATGTGAAGGTAGTGTTGCAGGTGTTCCATTTTTCCCGTCTTGCGAAATCTTGTTCGTGAGGAAAAGCTGTCATATTTGTCGTCAGTGTAAGTACATGCATGTGACGCCACAAATGTTGCTTGTTAATGCAACCAGCGACAATAAGTGCTAGAGTTGGTGGGTGGGGCTCTGTCGTGTGTACTCCATGACGCAGGAGGAGGGTTAGAGTTGGCGGGCGGGGCTCTTTCTTGCATGCATGCGTATCCCATGGTCGGTAGACTTGGTGGATTATATATAGAAAAGCAGCCGTCGCCGAAAAGAACAATGAAAAGTCAACGTGGCTCAGAGACGAAAGTGCCTGAGGCGGTGTTTGGTGAGGTGCTGCGTGCGTCAAGAGCGAGGGTGGACTTGGGAGGAGGGTTAGAGTTGGCGGGCGGGGCTCTGTTGTGCGTATCCCATGGTCTTAGAGTTGGTGGGCGAGGCTCTGTGAGTTGGCGGGTGTGGCTGTGTCTTGCGTGCGTCTTGCTTGTCATGGACTTAGTGAATTATATATATAGATAAACCAACATCTGGACATGCTCAGAGAAATTCAAATCAGAATTGTGTTCTCTACTGCGTAATTTGTTGAGAACAAAATGATGTACCAACAGTCAATGGAAACCAAAACTGCCAACCCATTGAGTGCTGGATTGAACATCACACAGAAAATCAAAATCAAAAATTTTAATCACAGGCACAGATTTCCTTGGGGATCTCCTCCCAGATCTGGATCAGGGAATCAATAAGCTCCTGGATAGTCTATAGTACTATTTGGCATTGTTGGATGCACTGATACAAAACGTCCTAGAGGTTCTCAATTGGATTCGGGGCTGGGAAATGTGTGGGCCAGTCAATGGCAACAGTGCCTTCATCATCCAGGAACTGCCTACACACTTTGGCCACATGAGTCCAGGTATTGTCCTGCACCAGGATAAATTCTGATGATGGCTGTGAGGACTTCATCCCAGTACCTGACAGCAGTCAGGGTACTGTAGCCTAACACGTGAAGGTCTGTGTGACCCTTTAAGGCATGCCTCCCCAGATCATCACTGACCCACCACCAAATCAGTCATGCTGGATTATGTTGCAGGCTGCATAACATTCATTTTGGCATCTCCAGGCTTTTTCACAACGTGATGGTCTGTGAGTATTGGCCCCACTAGAGGACATAAGGCACTCATGCGACCCTCATGGAGTCTGTTTCTGACAGTTTGGTCAGAAACATGCACACCAGTAGCCAGCTGGACATTTTGTAGGGCTCTGGTAGTGATCCTCCTGTTCTTCCTCATAAAATGGAGCAGATACTGGTCTTAGTGCTTGGTTGATGCCCTTCTACGGCCCTCTCCAGATCTCCTTGTGTGATTGCCCGTCTTCTGGTATCTTCTCCATGCTATTCAGACTCTGCTGGGTGATACAGCAAACCTTCATGTGACAGCACGTATGGATGCACCATCACAGAGTAGCTGGACTGCCTGTGCCACCTGAATCAGCTGCAGGTACCACCTCATGCTACCAGTGGTGACAAGGACACTAGCAAAACTAGAGAAGAATCGGATAGGAAGGATTAAGAGAGAGCAATTGTCTGTGACCACCATCTGCAAAACCATTCCCTTTTTGGGTTTTGTCTTGCTGTTGCCTCTCCAGTCCACCTGTTGTCACTTTCATTTGCACCAAAGCAAGTGAAGTTGATTCACAATTGCTTATGCTTCCTAACTGGACAGATTGATATCCCTGAAACTTAACTGACTTAGTAATTAAGTGTTCCATTAATTTTTGTGAGCTGTCTTATCTATGTATGTGTGTGCGTGTGTGTGTATTGTGACATGTGAGTCACTGTCTTACACCCAAGAGAAGACAACGAGTTCAAAAGCTTCAAGAAAACCAACTTTATTCCAATCAAAACAGTAGCAGTCCGTGTATTTATTCAAATGGAAGCTACCACTTGATGTCATAGTAGCAGTATAAAGATGGCAACCCAACTGGAAACATGCACCAAAGAGGAACAGCGTTCTGATGTATTCATTTTGATCAGTGAAGAGGTGAAATCTATTGAAATTCATCTGCAAATGATGTGGATTTCAGAGCACAGGGGTTTTGTTGTACTGCCTGTGCAACAGTTGCAACTCTTGAGGACCTGCACTACGAGTGTCTCCCTCATCCACCACACTCATCAGCCCTCCCCTACCCCCAAGTGATTACAACATCTTTAGGCCACTCAAACATTCAATTCAGATGAAGAGGTGCAGCAGATTGTGCATGAGTGGCTGCACATGCAACCAAAAGACTTTCTAGAAGAAACTGTTCACTTTTAAGCGCTGGAGGATGTGTATTGAATGTCATGAAGATTATGTTGAACAATGAGGCAGTTGTATGACACATTTGTTGCAATAAATTACATAAAAAAATAGTGCAGAATGCTTCAGACTGCTTCTGTGCACATAGAGAGCTTGTAAGTAATCATCAAAAGTTGGGACACCTGTAGGAATTGTTTGCATAAACTGTCAAGGCTTATTCAACTCTAACTGCTGCTGAAAAGCTGTATATTTTTAACTCATTTCTTGTTCCATGAAAATGGCATTTTGCATAACTCTGCATACTGTTGTGCTCATATGTAGCACAACTGGAGGAGAAGAGTAACTTTTTTTTCAACAAGATTTCATTTCTTACTTTATAGTAAAATACCTTGCAATATTTTACTCCTATAATTATAATTTTATTTGGGAATGCCATGTGCTGGACAATTCAGATTTTCAACAGTGTGTGTCCAACATTGTTGGAACTTGTAAAAGTGTTTGCAGGGAAATGCACCTCTGAAGCAATAAATAAGACGCTTCTTAACACCTCTTAGAGAAGAATTTTGAATGATGGCCTTCAGGCCTGTCATTGTTTTTCATGAAAGCAAGACGTTAATAATAATAAGTGAAATGATAGCATGTGCAAAGCTGTCTTTAGCACACACTGACAAGATTGTGCACCATTCTGTGTATAATTTTCATAGCATATTTGACACAAACAAGTTGGCAAATTTGAATTAAACTTAGCAATAAAAGGCATAAATTAGTATGTTAGCAGCATTTTGCTGACCATTAGAGGACCACACCTGGCACTTACTACTTACTCATAGCTTACAAAAGCCCTGATTGTAATGGTTGTTAAATGCTGCAAATGGAGAGAAACAAGTAAAATTAATGTTAGCTCTAAAACACTCATGGTATTTGTTTATGTTCATTGCATCAGTATAGTATTAGGTTAACCTGTAAAAATTAATACTGACCTGAAATCACAGAGTATTTTTTTTTTCTGTTAAGAAAGGTCTAAGTATCTCAAAATGCCACCCAACTCATCATATCGCATCTTTCTGTTTGCAGTGAAACCAGCAGCATCTGTAGCAGTGACCCAGGACTTTTTACTAACGATGAAGGAAGGCAAGGTATGTACCATAAATGGAAATATATTTCATAGGTTGTGAAAGAGGACTGGTCATAGTGGGCGGTAAAGTGTTAACACGAGTTGTAAAAATGTAGTTTTCTTGGAGCATTATCAATACTACAACATTAGAAGTCCAACAAAGGTAGCAGCATTCTGTGTTTAAATTCTGTCAGCGTACAGAATACAAAACATCCAGAAATTCCAAGTGTTGTGTTTGATTCTTAAAACCTAAATGATTTAATTATAATTCACAAAAAAAAGCAAATGCTTTTAATAAGTGTGTGACACTGTCTTATTTGGTTCAGATAATCAAATCAAATAAGCAAACAAACAAAGAGAGGGTTTTATTTGTGTTGGTACTAATTTGTGTAATCTGCAGACCCTTTCCACGTTTTAATTGTTGGGGTGTGTCAGCTCAAGGCAATTAAGGCAGTGCTGCATATTGCCAGTCTTCTCCATGCGCCTGCCCCACAGCCTCAGTGAATTGGTCTAGATATTGGGATTGTGCTAATGAGAGCTTGTCAGGTTGTGTTAATGAGTGCTGAAAGCTTTGCTAATCACATTAGATATGGCTGTTTGAAACAGCACTCTGATTTAACAGTTGTCAGTACACCTTGTGTGTGAGAGGCATGGCCCTGACAGGAAGGTGAGTGACAGGTCTGAGGCAGCAGCCTGCAGGGATTTGCGGGCCAGTCAGCCTGCTGGCTCTGATATTGTGGGGGCGAGCGGAGGGGGAAGCTGGTGGTGGTAATGTGGTTAGACGGGTGAGGTTTTCAGGTGGACTCTTTATTTTATTAATTTGTTTATTTTTGGCTCTTCTCAACTACCCATTTGCCAAAAACTCTAGCAGAATGGCAGAGTGTAAATGAACTCTTGCCGGTCAACATCTGACATAGAGGTAACCCACCGGCTCGCATTTCTTCACAAAGCAGATTTCGTGAGGAGTGCGTTTGGCATCAGGTAAAGACTCTCAACATATGCAAGAGCAGGTTTTCTGGTCTTGTGATTGAATAAACAGTCACTCTTGTTTAGCCTTTCAAAATCTATTCCCCATTGCATCGGCAGACCCTCCCCAGATAAAAGATCTAATCAAATTAAGTACACAGTACATAACAGGAGATTATGATAAAAGAGTAATGTAATTACTGAATATCTTAACAGAAAACTCCCTCCAATAATTATCTCTAAGGGAAACAACTTTTTTTTTCAGGAATTTTCTTTGATTGTGGCATCATGTACTCTTTGAATCTTTGTGCTGTCAACCTGGCTATAATGGCAGAGGTTTTCATTGAGCAGGGCCAGCTGTTTTTATTGAGCAAATGTAAAGAATCAGAGACAAAGGTTGTCAGACACTTAACAAAAATGCTGTAAGATTATCTAAGATCATCAGTTTTACAGAACAAAATTGTAGTTTTTTTTTTTTTAAAAAGATTATATGTTAACCTATATATGGCCATTAAATGTTTGCAGTTTCCCAATCAATTCTGTTTTACAAGCCAGTCGTCCTGGGATGGAGTCAGTGGGAGCTGGAGACTTATCCCAGCGGTGCAGGAAGTAAAGCACGCCGGTGCATTGCAGGAGATGAGAACACGTGGGTCACACAATAACAAGGTTGGCACACATCTTAAGTGGCCTGTCCGTAGAGGACTCTGGGACACCTGGCGCCTTGACAGATATGCAAATGACATATCAAAAAGCTTTATAAACTGAGAGAGCATTTTATTTGGGAAAAACTGCAATGATTTTGTCGTTGTACTGAGGTGTGAAGACAGATGAGCACCCTTGAACCACCGCAGAAACTTCAGATAGCCTAGTGAGAACACATGCATTATACATGTCCTAAGATCTGCTTCTTAGATTGCCTTATAACATGAGCATTGATTCTAAAATGTGCACAGATGGCTTGAAGGCCATTTCACTGCTGAATATTCTCACTTGTTAACCGGACGTAGTAGACAGAGAGTTGTCATCTTTTTTGTCTTCTGGGTGGCAAGTAAACTAAATAAAATATTAGACAATCTCACACTCACCCATACAATTATTGTTACTCAAAGGTGAAGCCCAAGAAATGTTCATTGTAATCTAAGATAATATTGATCTCTAGTTTTAGTGTTTAGAAAGATGCACCAGTAAAATGGTGGAGCATTTTCATAGAGGCCGGGGTCATAGAGGTAAAAGAAGCTGTTTAGCTTGGAGGCATAAACTGCAAAATATTGCAGTTTGGCTTGTTGGCTGAGCCACTGGTCTATAAAACACAGGGCTGCCAGTTCGTTCTCTGCCTTTGGCCCTCTTTGTTACCCTGACTTATACACTTTGGCTGTCTGTCCACCAACTGTAACAAGCTGTCTTATACCTTACATTTTAGGCACTTGAAGATAGTGTTCATTATATAAAAAGACACAATTTAAAATAAGATTAGTTTGTAAGTAGGATAGGAGTGTAATAACCAACTGCCCTCCCTAACTATACAAGTCACCAGTTGCCCCCTTTTTGTTCTACACTGAATATATAAAATACAAATTCCATTTGTATGGTACGTATAGTTATTTGCAATTTCTTAAATGAAATATCAAATTTTATTTTAGATCAGTTGCAGTAATAGGATCACTTTTTGCAGATAACAGTTGGCTTGTTTACATGTAACTGCTGATTATCAGAGGGCTGAATCCATCCTACTACATTTTCATTTAACAATTGAGTTTTTAAACGAAAATGGTCTCCAACCACACTAGTGTTTGCACATTCTTTATGATATTTTCATAAACGATGTGCAAACACTAGTGTGGTTGGAGATCACACATTAGAGGAAAAGTAATTGAAGGGATGTAATACCACTGGCCACAGGATTTATTGCAAAACTGTAGCGACTGGTAAATTATTTTCCTTTAATGCATGTATGCAGCATTCAAACTTTACAAAATGAAATGTAGCTAAATACAGTTAAGCAACACAACATGCAACTCCACTATGTCCGCAATGTTAGAACATGTGTTCTGCTGCGCAGGGTCTAATCAGGGACAGGCTCTGTAATAAGTACAAGCAAATCAGAGTGCAATTTGAGTCTGCATTTTCAAAAGTCTCTTTTCACCCGTCCACATTGCAACACAGAGCCAGCATTTTCAGGAGCATATGCCTCTGGAGAGCGTTTTCATAAGTCTCCGTTTTCAGGGTTTAAAAATGTATGGCTAGTGAGGATTAAATGTGAAAATTGAAGCTAATGTCTGTAGTTTTAAATTAAAATGTAGTAGTGCAGACGTAGCATAACATGCATTTGAAAGTTAAACAAATGGTTGCCCTTTTTAAAGAAAAGACTTAACAATTATACAGGATGAGCCAAAATGAAGTACCACATTTCTCAAGGTCATTGCGTGAGGCAACTGAGTAGATTGAGATGGGGGTCCTTTGATAAGCGATCCCTTGCCTTGGTCTGGTGCGCACTGTGCTTTCACTGTCGAAGCGTTCTTCAAAAACAACGAACCCATCAGCACTACGCAGCACGTCTTCCGAACACACTTTAGCATTCTTCCTAACGGTGACATCCCAAATCGGAAAATAATTCTTCAGTGAGTGGCTAAATTTAGACAGACGGGTACAACATTAAGCAGAAAATCTCCAGGCTGCCCTCGGACTGTATGAATGCCTGAAAAGATCCAGGATATAAGGGCATCAATTTTGCAGTCTCCTTAGACGTTCAGTGCAAAAACATGCACGTGCCTTAGACATTTCCAACATGTCCTTGAGGAGGATTTTGCATGAGGACCTTAATTTCCATCCACACAAAATGATAGTAGTGCAGGAACTCACTGAGAGAGACTGGGAGAGCCGTAGAATGTTTTGTGTGCGAACATTCTGCAAACCGTTCTTCAAGATGCAATCGTCATGTGCAGCGACGAGGCACATTTCCATTTCAATGATTGTGTAAATAAGCAAAACTTTCACTATTGGGCTGAAACCAATCCTCGTGAACTTCATCAGAGACCCCTGCACAGTGAGTGTGTTACTGTTTGGTGCACCATTATAGAATCTGGCATTGTAGGCCTTTACTTTTTTGAAAAGGGGGGAGCAATGGTCGCCGTCACTTCAGAACATTACATTGAAATGCTAGAGAACTTTTTGCTGCTCCATCTGGAAGAAATGGATGTGGTGGATGCCTGGTTTCAACAGGATGGAGCAACAGCCCTTACAGTGCGGAAATCCACGGATGTTTTGTGGGAGATATTTCTGGGGAAGCTGATCCCCCTGCACGGCGATGTTGGGTGGCCTTTACGTTCCCCTGATCTTGCTCCGAGCGATTTCTTCTTGTGGGGCTATCTCAAGTTGAAGGTATACACACACTGACCTCAAAACCTTGAAGCCCTCAAAGACGCTATTCCCCTTGAAATAGCCGAACGAGTTATGCAAGTGTTCAGAAATCGTGCGAAGAGCGTATTGCTATTGATGGCCACCACCTTGAAGACATTATTTTTAAAACACAGTGAAAAAAATCTTTTTTGTATACCCTTTCTTGTGTCATAATGAAATTTATTTTATCTTGTAGCATTTTGTAGAATAAACATTTGAAATGTGGTACTTCTTTTTGGCTCACCCTGTATATGATACATGCAAGTTAAAAAATGAAAAAGACATTGATCCATTATGGTTCCTGTTTTCCTATTTCTTAATTATCTTTATAGGCATAAGGATTTGTAAGCAGTCAGATAATTGTGAACTATTCCTGTACTTCAGCATATTTCTGAAGATGGAAAATGAGAGAAAAGTGATTTTCTGGTTGCCTTTAAAGGTTTTTAATGTCTCTGGGGTCCAAGGCCAAAGCATTGCTTTAAATAAACGCTGTCTAAATGTAATACACACACATTTAGTCCTCTTTAACAGCAGGGCAAAAGCTAAGTACTGCTCATTTCAGGGATTCTTTTAAAAGCCATGCATTTCATACATATTGTTGTGTTTTATAAATGATGTTGCTTATGTGTATTGTCTGATAGAATAGTAAGTGACAAGATGAAAGAGAAAAATTAATGTGAGAGTCCTCTGTACAGAGAGAGAAAAAAGTATGATGTGATTAGATGATGGAGATTTAAGTTGATGTTTATCAAAAAACCGTCTAGGGGAAAATTGATAGGTGTTGCAATTAATCGCTTTCTGGCAGGTTTCCCTGTTTCAATTAACAACAGCCTGTTTAAAACAATTTAAAGAGATTATACAGAAAATCCAAGTGCTCTGTGCGCTCTTAATTTGATGTACATGTTTTTGTCGGTATTGCAAAGAGAATTCCTTCCAAGCTGAATTTAATGCAAAACAGGAGGACTTCATTTTCGTAAAAGCCTAGGAGGCACAGCCTGGAGCTTGTAATCCCTTTAGTGGAGTCCGGCCCAGACGTACACAAAGACCCCCTCGTGCAGCCTCACAACCTTGCATTACTTGTGTTTTCAGATATTGGCTTTACTATCAACTTTTATCTGTTTTCATTAATTCTTTGTCTGAGTTTTTTTTTTGTTTTATTAGCAAGCCTTTAAGGTTTATGGAGCTTAAATTACCCACTTGATTTTTATCTTTGAAGCACTTGCACCTCAGATACTTTAGATGAAGTCATTAAGTTGCTCTTTCACACACACATTAGCTTCCACGCATGGACCCATGCTGACACTTGATTACCCACTGTCACATCATTTCCACTGTTATTCTTATAGACAATCCTGAATGTACACTTCAATGGAGTCATTCTTTATTACATATAGTTCCATTGATAAAAATTACTATCGATGTCATGCACAAAGCAAGTAAAATATTGCGCTGTAATTTATTGTCAGCAGTGGAGTTATAAGGAGACACATTTAATATAGAAAATGCCAGAAAACAAGTAGATGGAGGGGGAGTTAGGTGGCTTAAATGTTAAAATGCCAGATATATGCACATAGGTAGTGGGCATTCAAACTAGAATTTAGTTTTTGCTGTGAAAGAGTCTTTCTAGAGGATATATCGTAACCACTGTGTGTTCCTGGAGCAACTCCATGATTGACTTGTTTAATGTGTTAATTTATTAATGGGATGAAAATTAGATTGATTTAACAGTAGAAACACACACAGGCACAAGAATTCAGGAATGTGCCTCAGGGAAGCGGCCTCTGAGGCAACAAAAAATATTATCCCCAAACCCCTCTACAATCCCACAAGCCACCTGGAAATTCTGGAAATGTAGCCTTTTTTAAAAAAACAAAACAAAACGTAAAGCTGCCAGCTCAGTCCTTCCCTTTGACTGGTGGGTAACCGTGTGCTACCATTGATGTACTGGAGTTCTGAACTTGCAAAGATCCTTGAGGTGCTGCTCACTATAGACAAGTAATCTATAAATTTTTTGTTTTTATAGCTATGATTCTTTTTTTCAGAAACTTAGCTCAAAACTTCAGTCAAACTCAACAGTACCCAAATAAAACTTTTGTCTTAAGTAAAAAAACGCCAGGAGACCTCATATACGATTTGATATTAAATATTTATTTCATATTTCATTTGTAACTTTTTTTTTTGTTTTGATTTTAGGAGATGATGAACAAAGTGACTGGTTCTTTGAGGGTGAGTGTGGCTCAGGACTTGGCGTCCCTAGTCTTTTTTCCAGTTGGGAGACAGACTCTCAACCAGATGTTGATAACGTTGATTCAGGAATGGATAAGCTTTCCTCTCCAACATTTCCTCAGCCCTCACGACCTGTCCAGAGAAGTGAGTTAGTTTGATGTTTAGCAATTTGTTTTGTATTATTGGGAATCTCTGTTTCTGTAATGACAATTGATTAAACAATCGTCATTACAGGATTACAAGATAAATAACACACTATAACAATACAGAAACAAGTTAAGCATTGATGGTCAAGCCATGTTTTTCCCCTTAGGTTATCATGCTCGTTTGAATCGCCTGCCTGGTGTGGCTTCTCGCTGTATCAGGAAAGGCAGACGGAGACTCCCTGGCAAGGTAAGGATGAAGGATACATCTTGATTTTGTGATTACTTAATGACCTGTCTTTTATTGTGTTCATTTATATTTGCAGGGAATATTTTATTTTAAGACTAACTTACTGTGTGATAATTAAGACACTGTTCACATAATATTATATATAGACTTTATTTATCTTTAAAGAATACTCCACCCAAAAATTATATTTTTTATATGTTATTAACCCATGTAGTTTGTAATAATAATAATAATACATTACATTTATATAGCGCTTTTCTCAGTACTCAAAGCGCTATCCACACAGGGAGGAACCGGGAAGCGAACCCACAATCTTCCACAGTCTCCTTACTGCAAAGCAGCAGCACTACCACTGCGTCACCTGTGAGGACTAAAATTGTAGTGAAAAAAATTCTCAATTGTCATGTTTTCATGCAGAATCAGGTCAGTTCAGGTTGGGGAACATGCACTGGCACAGCTTGTTGCCGCACCCACCACGTGACAAAACAGCTCAGGATCCTGGTTGGTAACCCCCCCCCCATGTGGTTCCGTCCCACCCCCTGGAAGTGACCATCTATCTGCCGCAGCCAGGTGTTACGTGGGTGTCCCCTTGGCCAGGTCCTGCCGCTCGGGTCTTCAAAAGTGAGGATCCTGTGAGCCAAATCACCCTCAGCGAATCGCGCCATATGGCCGTAGTGCCGTAACTGACACTCCCTTACAATGCAGGTTATGTGCCTTATTCGGGACTTTGTGACCAACCACTCATTCGACACAAAGTCAAACCAGCAGTACCGAAGGATTCTTCGAAGAGACACACTACCAAAGGAGTCCAGTCTTTGTCTGATGTTATTGTATAGCAAAACAGGAAGCACCAGGACTCTAAAGACTTGGATCTTTGTCCTTTTGCAAAGATATCTGGAGTGCCACACACCCTTTTCCAGTGACCTCATGACCCTCCATGATCTCCCAATCTGTCTAGTAACTTCATAGGAAGAGACATGAATGTCGCTGCAGAGGTAAGTAAACCTTTCTACAAGGTCAACACTGTCTCTGCAGACAGACACACGACTGATCTTGGTTTTTATTCAGGGCACTCGCAAGCCCAGTTATTCAGACTCCTTGCTCAGTCTCTTGAGAGCTCTGAACAGAGCCTTCATTGACTCCAAAAAGATCACAGCATCATCTGCACCTTGCCCAACACCCAGTCCATGCAAGTGTTGAACAGAGTAGGAGCAAGAACACACCCCTGACGAACCCCAGAATCAACTGGGATAAATGCAGAGGTTCTCTATCCAGAGGTTCTCTGTTTGTCCTTCTCCACTTTAAGCCCATCTGGGAGTCCACCAAGCACAGCTGTTAGTGGATTAGGAGAGACTGTGACACCAAGGCTGAGAAAATGAGTGGAACAGGAACACAGTTGGAAACTTGTTAAGAATAAATTTTGCACAAACATTAGGAGTTTTTTTTCATACAAAGAACCAAAGGCACAAAGAATAAGTGACCAAGTAATGTGGTAGACAGTAGAAACTTTCATAACTTACACTTGATATTATTTTGGAGGAATTAAGTGCGTAGGATTGGTTTGCCTTGTTGGGCTGAATGGCCTATTCTCGTCTAAATGTTTCTAATATTCCAATGTCCAAAACACATGTATTTTTAAAAGGGCTGCTGATTAATCGCCGTTAATGCATTAATTTCTGTGATTAGACATTTTAACACAACACACAAATGCTTTAATAAAATGACCTTAATTTGATGCATTTTACACATTGTTAACAAAAGAGGCACCAAACAAATCCAAGTTTATTAACAACTAGTCATTTAGCCCGTTACAATAACGGGCGCTAGAACAGTAGTGCATAAACATTAGTAGGAACAGTCTATATTAAATGGCAAGGGACTTTGACCTCATTCTTTTTGTTGGTCGTATTTTTCTTTCTTTCAGCCTTTCTTTTGTTGATGTTTACTTGCTGAGCTGACTGTTCTTCGTGGGCTGCCGCCATGTATTGTGTGTCTTTAATTTTCTGTGACAGTAATACTGTCTTGTACGGCTCTATTCAATAAGGGCGCGCACAAAAAGGCGAGCTTCAAAAGGGCGACCTCAATTGAGCGTGGCGAATAAAGGCGTTCGTAGATAATTTAGTTCAAATGGCTCTGGAATATGTGAAGAGCAACAAAGGTGCAGATCTTTATTTATGCGCGCCTTTATTCACTGCGCCCAATTGAGGTCGCCCTTTTGAGGCTCGCCTTTTTGTGCGCGCCCTTATTGAAGGATGCCTGTGCGCGCCCTTATTGAAGGATACCGTCTTGTACGTCTGTAATATACCTTTAATTTTCTCTGGCGGTAATACAGGCGTGCGCGTCGGTAATATGCCTTTAATCTCCTCTGACAGTAATACTGGCATGTATGTGGCTGTAATATGCGTCACTGTATTGTGTACCTTTAATTTCCTCTTGCAGTAATACTGGTTTGTATTTCCGTAAAACGCCTCTAACTTTCTCTGACAGTAATATCACGCATCGCACCGTGCCCCGCGCATGCGCTCTTCACCAGAAGACACCCACACACGGACACCTGGACGCACATAGGGATTTTATATATATAGATGGTAGCAGCGGTGTAGCACAGCCATGATAATGTATTGTATAATATCTGTCTTATGTGTGCTGTTTGTCACAGCCTAGGCTTACACACATTTAACGTGTGGGAGCTATCTTCATTCCAGACTGAGACTGGGAAGGTAGTGATCAACAGCTTTGCCCTTCAAGGCTGGGATCTCCAGGCTTGTGTCAGGAATTGTTCCAATCAGTAGCCTATTGGAGGTCAGACCACTCAATACAGAAAGAGAAGGGAAAAACCACTGTGAGACTCCTGATTCAAGCTCTGATCGTCCCTTGAAACAACCATTCATGAATCCATATATACATTTTCTACCGATGGTCTGGGTGAGAGAGTCCGCAGTCTCAGCAAAGATGCTCAGACATCCCATCACTCCACTACCTCCTACAATACCTCTGGAAGGATACCAAAGCAGTCCCAGACTAGTTGAGAGAAAAAATCTCTTCAGCATGTCCTGGGTCTGCCCTGAGGACTTCTTCTGGCTGGACATGCCTGAAACACCTCCCCAGCGAGGCATCCAGGAGGCTACCAAATCAGAAGGCGGAACTATCTCAACAGACTTTTTTCAAAGCAGAGAAGCAGCAACTCTATTTTGTTGTCGCCCTGAATTCCTTCACTAATCAGCCTATCTCTAAGGCTGAGCTCAGACACCCTGTAGAAGATTGCATCTGTGACCTCATTCTTTCACTCCACCCAATAGTTGTGACCGTAGAGCTGTAGCTTGAATGGTAAATTGAGAGCCTTGCCTTCCAGCTTAGCTCTCTCTCCACACACGACTGACCAGTACAGTGTCTGCATTGACTACAGACGCTGTTCTTATCCTCTTGTCAGTCTGCCACTCCCTTCTTCCCTCACTCATGAACAAGACCCCAAGATACTTAAAGACCTCTGTTTGATGCAGTACCACATACCGGTGTAAAGAAACCAGTATAAACTGATCTGCTTAAGAAATTAGCTGAATTTGATTGTCAGAAAATCAATAATGCAATTTTTCTTCTTCATATCATTTTAAAGACAGCAGCGTTGACAGAACCAGTTAAAGTGCTAGACGAACCTACACTGTGATATTGATCAAAACAAAAGAAACATACTTTGAGCTGATAACTGATTAGTGTTTAGTTTATTCAGTTGTTTCTGTCACATAAAACATTTCAATAAACTAACTGGCATAATTTAATATGCTCAGGCAAGTGGTTATTAAACTGTTTTGAATTAGAAGGTAATCACCGAGTTATTTCTTCTTGATGGAAAAATATCAAAATGCATGAAGGAAATAAGTAAAATTGTAGCTAATTTTAAAGATTTTAATTATGCAATTAATTGCGATTATTTTTTTTTATTGATCAGTAGCCCTAATTTTACTAAAATATTGTTAAATAAGTAATTTCCTGGAAAATCATTTAAATCATCTATATTACTAAACCACAGTTTAATTTATGCACGGACGGCAGACGCACCGACGCGCATGCGCACTGCCAGAGTCAAACCCAGCGGCTTCCCAGAGTCAGTAGGTGGCGCCCAAACAACACAACCTGAAAACTAAACTTGCTCTAATCCACTGTGCCGGCAGTCAGTGTGTGTAAGTTGGAGTATGCTTCCTAACAGTAAACGACTTCTACCTAACGACACAGCCACAGAACAACAAAGACGAGACCGCATGGATAAAAACAATACACGGAGGCTCCTACGACGCGCTTCAGACACACCAGAAGCAAAGACGTCACGGCTCCACAATGAAAGAGCTCAATTAACGGAAATACAAAACGAGCCCGTATGGATAAACACAATGAATGAACGCGCCCACAACGCACTTCTGACACAGCAGAGGCAAAGGAGTCATGGCTCCAAATGGAAGGAGCTCAACGATTAGTAATACAAACACGAGCCCGTATGGCTACGACCTGTAAACGAGCCCGTATGCATAAAAACAATGAACAAAGGCACCCACACAAAGAAACCGCTTTAGTACAAATATGTTTATTTAATTAAATGAAAACTTTACCATGGCTATGACCTGTGAACTAAACCTGAGGTAAAGCATGCACGGCAGGTTGTACAGTCACCCGAACGCGACCGCCCACACCACTGCACGGGATCCGCCGCCATAGTCACTTCAGCACGCGAATCCGCCGCCGTCAGCAAACGACTTCTCGCTGACGACACAGCCATGGAAAAACAAAAAAGAGACTGCAAGGATAAAAACAATAAACGAAGGTGTTGTACAGCTCCAAAAAGAAACCGCTTTAGTACAAATATGTTTATTTAATTAAATGAACTTTCCCAGGACGCACCCACCCTCCATGATATTTCAAGTGATTGCCATTCTTGGATTTGCAGTTCTTTCGAGAATCGCAGGCTGGCTGGTTAAACATAACGCACTCAGATGCAAATGAGCATTTGAGTTGAATACCCACCCACCCTCATTCATTGGTCATGAGTCCAGCCCAAGTAACAAATTATGTAATTAAGATCAATGAGATATGTGTACAACTGAATAGAAAAAGTTAAACCAAAGTGAGTGAAAACATTATCAGGAAAATATTATGCCTCTGACTTGTGCGTATCCCAAGATGCTTCAACAAGCACGTCAATTCACCGGCTGCTTTACAGCCTGCCACTAAATAATACCAAGGGGCTCCAGTTGTAGGTAAGTATATAAATTTAACAAGAGTAGACCGGTCTACTGTCCTAATGCTTGTTTGCATCTTAGCATGTTCAGCTTTGGTTCATGAAGGCATTTTGCAATATGTTAGTAAAAATACGAGTGTTTGGGATGTTGTGAGCATAAGACTGGATGACTTCATGTGTTGAGTGTACAACACAAGTAATGTAACATTTTTTCATGGATGTTTTGATATTGTTTGCTGTTGTCCAGTGTTGATCACCATAGACTTACTTTGTATCAGAAGATTATTTTTATCACCAATCTTCATGAACATATGAGAGGAACCATTTTTCTAAGCCATCACTACAAATTACAAAATAAAATACAATATAAAAAATATCCCTTTCTGGGTGAAGTATTTCATTAATGCTCATCTTGAAAGTGTGGTTTTCACAGTGTTTGACTAAAACGAGTATGCTTCAATTCCTCTTTTATATACGTACATATATTAATAATGTACACAATTGCTTAATTTCTCAGGCTATCTGCACAGCTGTGGGAACACAATCATTCTGACAGTAACAAACTCTGATTTGCCTGCTGATATAGACATTTTTTTCTCTTTATTAATAGCAGTTACTTCAGATGTGTACAAAGGGCACTGCACTACAAGAGCTTAATCTGGGATCATGCAATTGAAAATTAGAACTACACCATATCAGACATTTTGTTGGTTTATTTTGTGTTGTTCACTGGCACTTAGGACCCTTATCTATGAAATAACACCAGCCAAGCTGGATGCTTTGGAAACTGGCAAATTAAGAACAGGGAACATTTAATTCTGCACTCTGCATGATCACCTGCTAGGATTTACACAGTGCATCAGGTGCAACACTTGCAGGAAAGCCTGGCTTGGTCTGTGTTACTGAAACATCCATGATACTTATCTGTAAAATCTCCAGTGTTAAATGAACTGTTATAGGGTTACATTAATATTCAATTATGCATTTCATGTATATACTTGCACGTTATATATGAACCACTGCCACTTTTGCTGTGTATAGGTCACTCTTAAATGTTCCAGTTTATTCTTAATTATCACTACAGCTGATAGAGGGTAATTCTGGTTTGCTGAAGCTAGGGATGCACCGATACCGAAACGGGTATCTGGTATCGGCCTCGATACCACATTTTCTAAAGTACTCGTACTCGTTAAAAGTCCCCCGATACCGGGGACCGATACCACGGTCTGAGAAATGTCTATGTTTGAGCGGCGTGTAAGGGGTTAATCACAGGCGCCGAGTGCCCGCCCCCAGGCCCCGGCTGCAGCTCAGAGCGGGGAGAAGGCGAGGCGAGACATGTCAGCCGTGTGGAACTATTTCAAAGTGAATGAAGACGACAAAACAAAGGCGGACTGCAAATTGTGCTCAGCGAAATTGTCCAGAGGAGGCTCAAAAGGTAGCGCATTTAACACAAGTAATTTAATAAAGCACCTAAAATCCCAACACGACAACGAGTACAAAGAGTTTACCCACGCTTCTAAACCAACACAACCCACGCTGCAGCAAACTCTTGCAAGACGAGAGAAAATGTCCAGAGACAATCCACGTGCTGTGAAAATAACACAGGCAATTATCGAGTACATTGCATTAAGTGACCAGCCACTCTCGGAGGTAGAAAATGTGGGATTCCTGCGTCTCCTCCATGTTCTGGAGCCCAGATATGATGTCCCAAGCCGCCGCTACATGACTGACACGGAGCTGCCTAAACTACACGACTCCGTGAAAAAACATATCCACAGCCTACTGCAAGCCTCCTCTGCGTTTAGTTTCACCACGGATATTTGGACAAGCAGTGTTAGCCCCGTGTCGCTAATTAGCCTAACCTCCCAGTGGATAGACGAGAGTTTCTTGGTTTTTTTTGTTAAATTATATGACTAAAGCTGTTACCTGTAAATTTAAATCATGTTTTTATTAAGTACTCGGTATCGGCAAGTACTCGGTATCGGCGAGTACTGAAATGCAAGTACTTGTACTCGTTTTCCAAAAAAGTGGTATCGGTGCATCCCTAGCTGAAGCCATTGGGACACTTCAGGATGTGTGGAGATGTGATCATTCCAAAAAATGAAGAAATAAACCCAAGGCAACTTCTGAATTAAAAGCACCTTTAAATTATAAAAGTGAATCGAACAGATGAGAGAAGGAAATTGTGTAGAAAAATGTTAAAGGCAAGATTAAGAAATACAATGCAGTATATGAAGATAGAGTTATGTTTTAAGAATGAATAAATAATCCTGGCAAGAATCTAAATAAGTACAGCTATAAACCAAAAAGGGTGGGCTCCAGCTTCTCCGTGGCCCCACTCTGGATAAGCGGGTTTAGAAAATGGATGGATGGATGGACGGGCACACAGTAATATGTAAAACTAGACAAATTGCATTACCCTAATAAAATCAGTTGTAAAATCTTATGGGCCTGTGCAGACCAGGTAGCAAATCCTTTTCAGACGTTTTCAATTGTTAGGCTGTTAGTGGGGTAACCGCTGACCTTTGCAAAGATTATGAGCACCCCCAGAGCTCCAGAACAACAATCTGTGTCCAGTAGCTCAGCCCTGAGTAGTGTTCTGAGCAGATCAACACCTGCTCACAGGGATTACGACCCTTTTAACACGGCTGCTGAGCAGTAGGGATGCTGAGGATGTGCTTTTAGTTATGTCAAGGTCAGATTGTGTTTTTTTTCTCATTTCATTCTATTCAAACATACGTAGTGACAAAAATTGATAGACTTTTGTATTAATTTACAACTACATTTATAATTGCAGAATTTTCTTGTGAAACACGGTGAGCAATTGAAATTGAACTCTATTCTGTTATCCTCACACATTCTTAACACTGGTGCCCTGCAAGGCTGTATTCTCTCTGTATCTCTTTTCAGACAGTTACTGCACAAATGAGTGTTAGGTTTTTTCCATGAGAGACGCATTTTTAAAATATTTTGATAATGCATGACTTACTTTATACTCTTGGAGATATTAAAATCTAACACTTCATCCTGTGTTTTAAAGATGAGACAGTTTATTACATGATGCACAAGATTAATATAAATTAAAGGGGTAGCCATAGGCTTTAGAAGGAAAAAGGCGTTAGTCCCACCTACTCAGATACGTGAATAACTGGTTGATGGGATCAAACCCTACAAATATTTCAGATAACCTGACATTTTCAAATTGCGCCCCAAATATGACAAGAAAATTTGAATGAAGGCATTTTTTCCTTACTAATATTAATATGAGACACTGCATTTTACAGATGTTCTGTGTATCTGTGCTCTGTCAGTTGGTCTTCTTGGTGTCTTTGGAAATTTGTCCTCAAGATAAAGGCTAAGCTATAGAAAAAGTTCAAAGTGGGAAGCAGTGTGATCGGTGCTGACTAAACGTCTGTTGATCAGCTGCTGTGTACCAAACAACCTTTAGTTCAATATACTGCATTCCCGTGGAGGAGACGCGTTAGCCAAGGTGGTTTGCTGCAGTTATTCACCTGTGTTCTTTAATAGTTATATTCCTAAACAGAAACTTCAACAGGAGTTTACTACACTGAAAAAATGATGGCATCATTGCAGTGTTTGGGGCCCTGTAGCTTAACTCTACGTCTCAATTTTAGGGAGCTTATTACATTTCACAGGCTGTTGAATTTTTTTTGAGGGAGCTTTGTTGGTTTATTGGTTCTCTTCATGCTTTTTAATTTTCCTTTTACCAACATTCAACAAACTACTTCCTGCTCTTCATCTTTGTTAAGTTTTCTTTAGGTTAATCTAATATTGATATGTTTGTTTTGGCATATGGGGTTGGATAATGGATGGATGAAAAAAACATTAAACACAACTCTGAGTATAGACAAACATTTTCTGCTTCTTTTTATCCTTTTTTTGAAATTACAAGTGCCTCCACGTAATGCACTGGTGTTAAAATCTGCACTTCTTTTTAAATGTTAAACATAGTCAGGACATGGGAGGATATCATTTATGGATATCATTTATGGCTGGGCTGCTTCTGTTTTTTTGCACCTCTTCACACTACACAGACTTTTTCATCAATTTTCAGTCGGTCATCTAGTCCAACATCCCCAGCAAATCCTTCATACCAGTCTGTGGTGACTCCTGTCAGAGTCAGATAGGTTTGATTGTGTCTCAAGTCAAGGGGTGGGCTCTGTATGTATGACAGATGACATCTGATGAGCGCTCACCCAGAAGTGCAATGCATACAGGAATGAAGGAACATTGAAGAAGTAAGGAAAGATGTGGTGGCTGAGCTTGCCATACCTGGGAAGCATTCCCACAGGCACGAGCGCTGTCAGGCAGAATGTTAATTGGGTTTCAAAATGTTGTAAGCTAGTGATGCTTTGAAAATTTGAAACTATGCCGAAATGTTGTGAGGCAGTCATGTAATCATCATCTCCTTCAATTCCTAGTCATGTGTAATCTGATATCCTTATCAAGCCTGACCCTGGAGTATTTCCAGTACAACGGTATTGCATCTGGGAAACACTTCCAGGTCAGGAGGAATCTCCACATGACAGGGAAGCTCTCTCCTCAGCAGATCACCGCAGCTACGAATCCTGTGTAGCCCTGAGTTTTACCAAATGGTACAGTAACTATCGTCCAGCATAGTGGGGAAGCATAGGGCTCCAGGAGGCAGTCTCCAACTATCCTTCCATTGTATTGACCTCCTGACTGGGAAAGAGGACACCAGCTGTCCCGGACAGGAAGCCCATCCATCCATGCCTTTTACTACAATGAATACTGGCTGGTGGTCCGTGTTATTGTTACCACACTGTTATGAAGCTGTAGGAGGCTGAGTTACACTTTTATTTCAAATACTGTTCTAACTGAATGTTGACTTTCACTAATTATTATTATTATCAAATAAACTGCAATAAAAGAAAAACACTGTTAAAATGCCCTGTTTAAAATTGTCATTTAATATTTTTTTCCAGGACAGTAATTTTTCACCCATGTCAGTTGAAAGAATAAATCACTTTTCACAAGATCCTTATGAAAAAGAGTAAGTTCTGGTTTGTGCTCTTTTTATTGATTTCCTTAATATACATATTGGTTTGAGTTTTTCGCCTTTCATTAACATATTGCTGACTTTTCTTTTTATCTTTAGAGCTAATTTATATTCACAGCACTGGAACTAAGATTACAGGTGTAAGCAAAGGGATCAAAAAGCAGAATGTGTTGAGAGCTCTTTGATTTAGTGCTTTTATTTTTAAAAAGGCAAGCACCTAAGTCCAATGTGCCGGATTGCTCTTCTTTGCCAGCATTGACAGGTGCCACTCACTTCAACGAGTGGCTCTGATTATGGGACAGTAAGCACCCTCTTGTCAGTTGTCTTTCCTCTCCGTTTTCCATGCTGTCACAACCATCATGTATCCTGCAGTCACCAGTGTGTCTTTATTTTCTGCTAGCGAAGCTTCAATTAACCCTTTTATATCAATGAGTTTAAGCCCACATGCTATGTCAGCGTCCTTGCTATGAGCTGCCTTATATTTATTATTATGAGTTTTTAGCATGTTTGTATTTTTTCCTCTCTCATTATATTTTGTGGAATATGCCACTAGTGTACTGCTTTTGTACAAGAGAGAAAATAGCCATTTGTTTTCTTTTTGAAAAATGTGATGCACATCTCAAACGTTCTTTTTTTGTCATCGTTCCTTTTTCAATGGATGGTAACTGTTTAGGATGCTTTAGGCAGGCAGCAGTTCACATACTGCTGTGACCGAGCCTGGCTGTCCTTGACCGTGTTACTTAATTGTGCGATAAGCATTGAGGAGTCCTGCAGTATCTTGAATTTAAGCACCAGATTAAGCCATAGTCAGGAAGGTGGCCACTGTGAGAATACTTTTCCTGTTCTTCATCCTTCCTCATCACGTGGCACCTTCTGTATCTTTGTGTACAACCATCACTTTTAGAGTCTTTTCCAGATCTCTTATTAAAATATGCCAGGCCAGGGTCAGATGAATACTAGATAGTTTAGCCAGTCAGGTAGCCACTGAGCTACATCCTTACTACTTCATTCTTTAGTGTCTGTGGAGTAAGAAGTTATACATATTAAACCTTTTTGATAATAGCTTTTATATTTTTTTGTGATCAGAAGTACTGAGCTATGCCATTCAGACAGGCCAATTATGTTTTGCCATGCATATATTAATTTAGTTCCAAATATGTTTTTTATTGTTGCTAAATACAACAATACTGCTGTTACTTCAGGTGTGCCCCAGGGCTCTGTTCTGGGGCCTCTTCTTTTTATTATTTACCTTCTTCCCCTTGGCAATATCTTTCGTAAATATAGCATTAATTTTCACTGTTATGCTGATGACACCCAGCTCTACCTTGCTAGTAAACCCACCTCTTCTTCTCCACCATCTTCGCTTATTGACTGCATTGCAGAAATTAAATCCTGGTTTTCTTCAAATTTTCTTAAATTAAACAGTGACAAAACTGAGGTTCTCCTCATTGGTACAAAATCTTCGTTATCCAAAGCCGATAATCTTTCACTTGCTATTGATAACACCTTTGTTTTCCCCCTCACCTCAGGCCAAGAGTCTGGGTGTCATCCTCGACAGTACTCTTATCTTTCCAATCTCACATTAATAACATCCCCCGGTCTGCTTACTTCCACCTACGTAGTATTAATCACATCCGCCCCTCCCTCACTACCCATACCACTGCCATTCTTGTTCACAGTCTTGTTACTTTTCGTCTGGAGTATTGCAATTTGCTCTTCTTTGGTCTCTCTAATAAATGTCTCCATAAGCTTCAGCTAGTCCAGAATTCTACTGCTCGCATCATTACTCGAACCCTGTCTATCCACCATATCAGTCTGGTCATGCAGCAGCTTCATTGGCTCCCAGTTAAGTTTTGAATTGATTTTAAAATTCTGCTGTTAACATTTATGACCATCCATAACCTCGCCCCTCCATATCTGTCTGACCTTCTTCATATTGCCATTCCCTCCTGTAACCTTAGATCCTCTTCCTCCATCCATCTGACTTTCCCTGTCACCCGTCTAACCACCATGGGGAGCACAGAGCATTCAGCTGTTCTGCTCCCAAGCTCTGGAACTCACTACCTACTGAGCTTAGAAATATCGAATCATTCTCAACTTTCAAATGTAACCTTAAAACCCATCTGTTTAAAATGGCTTTTTCACTGTGATTACAGTGGCTTTGTTTGGTTTTCATTTTTATATTTTCTGATGTTTTAAGTTATTTATAATATTTTTTTTGTTTATTGTTTGTTCAGTGTCCTTGAGTGCTTAGAAAGGAGCCTTGTATAAATAAAATGTATTATTATTATTATTATTATTGCTGCTGCTGTCTACTTTAATAGCGTCAGTTCATTGCTAGTTCTTTCCAAGCTGGAGTGTTTTTACTCTCGGGCACGTTTTGCTAAGTGGCCTCTTTCTGTAGTGGTGATGTATCATCAGGTAGATCTTACTAGCCTCTGGTGACACATACTTCACCATTGTATGTTGTGTAGGGACTGGCGACCCACCAGGTCTTTTATGTTTACTGCCAGAAATATTTAAGCTAAGACGTCTTTCATTGTGCTGCTTCTGTACAAGACCGTTCTTGGTACACTGCAGACAGATGGAATTAGTCCCCACCAGATATTGAATATGTACTCATAAACACAAGAGTTGAAATAGTTTCTGTTTTAAAAAGTCATTGAAGTTAAGAAAACCAAAAGCTGATGTTGACATTGACCTTCTAGGGCACAAATCAAAGAATTTAATTACAATTTTACAAATGATAATACTGTAGAATTGTGATGAAATAAGAGAGCGTGTTTAGGATTAGTGAGAAATAATCATTAAAATAAAGAAGTAGTTATGTTTTATTACTTACAGTTGCACAATGTGAAGCACTGACAAGTTTAAAATTGCTTTATGTAGACTGGAATATTCCCGTCCCGCCATATCTCCTAGTCCTCCTCTGTGAGAGTTGTGGTCTATGCCTCTGAATGTTTGGTTTGGATTTGTGTCAGGATTTTACAAGGTAACATGTGGACTAACAGCTACTGTGTTCTGAGCAGTGCGCCTTTCCACAACAATTTTCAGGAACAAAGCAGCAAAGTCTTTAGCTGGAGTACAGAGTATCGTTACAGCCTTTGTAGATGTGGATTAAATGGTTTGTTCAGAGGCCATGCAATGAGGCTAATGGTCAGAATTACACATGAAGTCTGTGGCTACAACTGTAGCTGCTCACACAATATTTGCTTGTCCAGAAATAAAATAGCTTTAGCTACGGTTATGGTGGATTAAAGTCACAGGACTATTGTTAAATATTTTTTTTATTTTCAATTTGTTTTACATGTTTAAAAGAGAAAAAAGTCACTGGCATGTCAGGGTGAGTTTTCTGGCTAATGCAGGGTAACTTGAAATATAAAAGTTGCTTGTTACATGTAACATTTTTTAAATTGCTTTCTGAGACACGTTTAATTGGGTTAAGCCATAGGAAATAGGAAGAAGAGTGTTAATACCTGTCAGATCAGGGACATCTCTTATTCATCTACCCATAAGGTCAGATTTGCTCATTTAGTGAGGTTTTAAAAGACGCAGAAGACTGAAAGTTTAAAGTGCACTGGATGCTAGTTGTTCACTGATTGAATTCACTAAAATGTATTAAAAAACTGTAATCATGTGTGAGCTTGTGTGTGTATTGTTTTAGGAACTGGTTAATTATACTTTACCTCAGTAGTAATTACACTTTATTTTGGTTATTTTGCAGTTTCTGGTTAACTGGAAAAGGGCACCAGGTGAGTTAAAGCTATTGGTCATTCTCACAGCTTTTCACTCCACTTTTTCGTTACAATTAATTAGGACTTAATGAAAAGAAATTTTGTTGCTTAACCACTATTGGGCATCCCTTACGATCAAAAATACCATGTAAATAAACAGTAAGGACATTGAGCTTATATATTCTAAAGATTGAAAATATGAGTTTTTAATTCTGATGTAAGAAAATGATATTAAATGTATTTTGAAATATAGGTGTCAGAATGGTTATGCATGCTACCTTTGGTTAAGAAGATTAAAAAAATTGAAAACTGCTTATCTAAATATAATTCAGTCCTTAGCAACTTTTTGAACTTCTTGTTTTACAAGGACATGAAAAAGAGGCAGCACACTTGGGAAAAGCTTTTGTCATCTATCACCGTGGGGGAAGGCACAGAACAGAGAAATGAAAAGAGACTAATGGTGTGCTGTTTATTTTACATGGCTTTTTTGTACATCTTTGTCAAGGGTGCCATTAATTCTTAAGCCCACTGTATTCTGTACATATTGTCATCATTTGCATGGAACTCTTGTGGCCTACAACCTTCTTTTAATTGCATTTTTTCTCTAATTTACAGAAACCTTTCAAATCAGTTTAATAAAGGCAAATTGTAAAGAAAGAAAACAGTATATTTTTATCAAAACTTTACAAAAATGTCAGTTTTTATTCAGTATTCATGCTTTTACCAAAGACAAGAAATTTACTAGTGGGCAAAAAACAAAGATTTGTTTCCTTAATTTAAAATGCATTCATCAATTGGCTCATGTTTATATAGTAAGAAATGCATGTCAATAAAAAAATTCTCCTAAAATTATGTTGGTATTTTTTTCAGTATAATCCATTGTCACCCTTGTATCCAGTTGACATGGTTTCAGATGGATCTCATCGACGGTGTTCATCTGCTCTCTGCAAAAACAGGTGAGTGAATTTTGAACTGTTAGTTTTCAGACTGGGCCTATTTACAAATTTGAAGCCTTTGTTGTGATTATTGTGTGTGTGAAGCTTGTAACAGAGCTTTGTGCCATGCCCAGCCATGCAGGGTGGTTCACGCTGGCCAAAATGCTGCATTTTACATCAGTGTGGAAGGATGATCTGTGAAAAGAGTTCCCAGGAAATATTTACTCAGTGGGCATCCAAGTGCCCCTGGTCTACAGCAGCATGGTGACCAATAAGTTGTATATGAACCCTGGCAGCATATTAGAGGTTTTAGACTGCATGGGGTCATCTGTAAGCTTTGACCCTTAAAAGAAAGCGAGAGTCCAGGGAAATGTGTAAGCTGCCAGATGAAGCTCTGGGGTGTTAATCTCAAGACTTTCAAGTGGCATTCCTGACCTGGGAAGAGGTCCCAACTATAGCCCCGTAAGCAGTCATGTGCAAGTGATTTTAAAGCAGCCTGGTGAAAGAGTGCGCAGTTAGGAAGAGTGGGGGCTGCTTGTCTGGTAAGAGGAAAAGAGGCTTGTTGGTAAAGTCAGGGAGAGACAAGGCAAAGGAGAGTGTTGCACTGTGGGATTGTTAAGTTAGCAAGTAATTGAGTCACATTAATGGTTATACTGGGGTTCATGACACTGGCCAGGGGGGCAGCAGGCATTTTGGTGTCAGTTTTACTTACTTAGTACTTTGTACTCTCTCTATGCTCATTCCTCCTTGATAATTTTTTGCAGAGTGATCTTTTTTTTATATATATATTTTGGACTTCTTCATACCATTTTGGGTTTGAATGTGCATCATGAACACCCCTATTGTCTGTCTGTCTGTTTATCTATAGTGGGGTTGCCACAGCTGTTGTCCTCATGTTGAACAAGTGCAACTACAGGCTCCTGAATCACGTCTAAATTGTTTGATTTGTAATTTTGAACCGTGGAGCAGAGGGGTAAATCAAGGAAAAATATGTCCCAAACACTATGGAGGGCACTGTATTTATGTAGATGCATCACACCACCAAGAGTTGGAAACATTTGTGGCCACCTGGGAAGAGTATAAGGACTAGGAGATGAAATCGTTACCAAAATGCAAGCAGGGTCACATGCTGTTATACTTAAATAAACAATTGAGCACCAATACCTAAATGCTAACTAAAAAGTGTAGTCAATTAAGGGCAGTGTTAAAAAGGAGACAGTTAATCAAAGAGATGTAAAGAATGCATGATAGTGAGTTGTTATTTGGCTTATCTACAGTCTTGGACTTCAGGAAGTTTGTGGCACCAGCTTATAAACTGTGACGTTGTTAACATCACGAAACACAGCTACTGGGACTGTGCCCTGGTCATGGCAACAGAGCCACAAAATGGTGGCACGGGATTTGATATACAGTAATCCCTCCTCCATCGCGGGGGTTGCGTTCCAGAGCCACCCGCGAAATAAGAAAATCCGCGAAGTAGAAACCATATGTTTATATGGTTATTTTTATATTGTCATGCTTGGGTGACAGATTTGCACAGAAACACAGGAGGTTGTATAGAGACAGGAACGTTATTCAAACACTGCAAACAAACATTTGTCTCTTTTTCAAAAGTTTAAACTGTGCTCCATGACAAGACAGAGATGACAGTTCAGTCTCACAATTAAAAGAATGCAAACATGTCTTCCTCTTCAAAGGAGCAAACAAATCAATAGGGCTGTTAAGCTTTTAAGTATGCGAAGCACCGCGGCACAAAGCTGTTGAAGGCGGCAGCTCACACCCCCTCCGTCAGGAGCAGAGAGAGAGAGAGACAGATAAAAAAATCAATACGTGCCCTTCGTGCTTTTAAGTATGCAAAGCACCGTGCAGCTTCTCGCTTCACGAAGCAGCTGCACAGAAGGTAGCCAACGTGAAGATAATCTTTCAGCATTTTTAGACGAGCGTCCGTATCGTCTAGGTGTGCGAACAGCCCCCCTGCTCACACCCCCTACGTCAGGATCAGAGAAAGTCAGCGCAAGAGACACAGAGAAAAGTAAGTTGGGTAGCTTCTCAGCCATCTGCCAATAGCGTCCCTTGTATGAAATCAACTGGGCAAACCAACTGAGGAAGCATGTACCAGAAATTAAAAGACCCATTGTCCGCAGAAATCCGCGAACCAGCAAAAAATCCGCGATATATATTTAAATATGCTTACATATAAAATCCGCGAAAGGCGAAGCGCGATATAGCGAGGGATCACTGTACAGTAATAAAAAATAAATGAGGTCCAAATCAAATGGTGCAATATAAAAATTATAGTAAATTTAAATTACATGATGTTCAAAACCACTGTGAAATTATATTTGAAGTTCAGAAGAAATGTATTAAGCGCAGAAATATTTCAACATATAAAACAGTATAGATAATGGTATGGTGTGTTTACTGTATATAGAGATCAAACATAGCACAATGTCATTTTACAGTATGTACATTTCAGGTATGATACTTCTTAAACATTTTAAGCTCTATCTTCAGTCGGGCCCTTTCAGCCAAACACTACATTAACAATACACCATTATTATAAAAGGAACTTGAATTTCAAAATGAAGATATGTGTACTGAAATTCTGGAAATGCATGGTATAACGCCTGTGTAAACAGAGAAGACTGTGCAAAATGCACAAGTGGTACCAATTCGCTAGGAAAAGCTACTATAGAAATGTGTACAGTTCTGATTTAACAAAACCTGTTTAGACCAAATTAAATAATGAAATCTTGCTGAATAACAACACATCATGGATGTCATCCAGTTTTAATTTTAATAACTAAAATCCTCTTCAGTTTGATTTGAGACGAATACATAAAAATCTGTTACGATTATATAACCAGAAATTCACCCATAATGCAGTGAATAACCTGAATATGCCATCATTAATTTGGAAATATTTGTCATTCAGCTGCATGGTAGTATCAAGACCCTGAAAATACATTTGAACATTTTTGCTAGTTTCATGTATATGAACCTGTTTCTTCAGCACATTACAAAGAGAAAGCTTTAAAATATTTTTTAATAAACTTTGTGCACATCCTTAGACAGACTGGTTTATACACTCAATAATGTTCTGTTTGTACAGTTTAAACATATTTCTAGTCCTGTAGGGTTTGGGCTTTTACCTCCATCTGTTCTAGGCTCGGAGGACATGGTGAAAGTTCTCACAGCAGTGTTCTGAAATCTCTGCACACTAGGAGGAAGCAAGAAATGTGACAGGGTGTTGGGAAAGATGGATTTCATGGCATGGAGAATGTGTTGTGGCAAGAAGCAGAAGGCCAAAAAACCATCCAACCATGCAGGCAGAAGAGTCCCTCTGAGGGCTGTGAAGCGGCTCGCTTTGTTAATAGAATGGTTAATGGAGTTTTAAGTCAAAATAAGCACTTATAGTAACTTTACTTTAAAAGGAATATTCATTTCTGCTCATTGCAACTATTTTATTAGTTCTTCAGTCAGACTGAAGCGATATTAATGTTTGTGAAAGTTCAATAGGGTAACTAAATGCAAAGCATTCAACTTTCATTCTCAAAAGATTCGGTATCACTCTTTTAAATTTTGTTTTGGTGTTTTAAGAATATTCAGACTTTATTTGGATTTGTTTGCTGCCTCTTAATTTCAGAGATTTCACTGAAAGAGTTGTATGTGTTTATGGACCATTCGGTTTAATTTTTAGGACACTGAATATGAAGGAGGGTATTTAACAACAATTAAGGAAGCAATCTGATGATTAAATAATTCTTAAAATTAAAAGACAACAATTAAAAAACATAAAGTGGGTCTTGGTAGGGTTGAAGAGTTCAGTTATGCAGTAGTTTTGAAGTCCTCTTCTTTACAATGAGTCAGTGCAGACAGCAAAGTGGCCTGAACCCGGAGCTGCTGTTAGCATCCATTCACATAAAGGCACCATTTTAATAATTGACCTTGTGAAAAGAACAGAAAAGTAAATCTGAAAAAAATTGCTTAGATAACTCATTTATTCCTCAGAATTTTAATATCTTTGTTACATTCTAAACAAAAGTAAAACAAACGGAAACAGGCCCATGCAGTGTACAAAGAACAAAATGCCTGCATCCGTGAAGTGGATCGGCAGGTTAGTTGAGTGGCTGGTGTGGTGGACTAAGGCCATAACGGCATGTCCAGCTATAGCCAGGAGTTATCCTCTAATTAATAAGTAACAACTAGAAACTGGAACTAGACAGGGGAAGCCTCAACATATTATAAAACGGTATAGTATTTGGGAACTAGTTTATAATGTAAAATAAGCCCTTTCATGAATCAGTGGTGAGAGTTCATTTTTTTAAGCTATGCTTAATAGACAGTAGCAGCCTGCGCCCTCAGTGAATTTGTGTTTTGGGTGGTTTAGAATCTTAACTGCCTATCTCTTCATTCCTGAAATAAGTTTTACTTGACCTTGTAAGGTGAAAAAGTGAACTCAGAAAATGGATGGATAACTAAAACATAAGAACTGATATAATAACTAAAACACGTTTAAAATTAAAGCAGACCCAAACCAAATCTAACTGGCAGTGTGGACTGCCAGTTCAATCCCCAGCACTGGCTCACATGCCGACCCTAAGTGAATCGTTTTACTTCTCAGTGCTGTCTGTTAAAATACAGAAGTAACTTTAATATGCTTTTGGGAATTCTCTTTGAGGTAAAAGAAAAAATGAAATTATCCATAAACAAATAAAACGATTGTTCTCTCTTCAGAGTTTCGCACATCTTGAAATGCGTGTCTGTCATCAGCAGGGGGTGCTACAATCTAGCCTTCTCAGCCTAATGAGGCTCTTTCTTGCACTCTGACCATTCTCCAGGTATGTTTTTCATTCCAACAGAATTCTTCTTCAGTGATGAATTTCTCCCTTCAGTATTTTCAAGGAAATGGTGACATTGTGGCCTGCATTGCTGCCTGACACTCCAGGGTTAGAGTAGAGTAGAGCAGCGCAGAGTTGGTAGAAGAATTTTGACTCACCCAAAGTTTCTTTGGGTTTTACATGCCCTTGCTGTGTTCCTCAGGTACTCTGTTATACCTCAAAGATTTGGATGTTAAGGTAACTGCAATTCCAGAGTGATGCAGTATGAGGGAGAAGACGTTTGTCTTGTGAATGGCTGGCAGTCCACCAGTAGCTTGTCCCAGTGTAGTGCTAGGTTGAGCTGTGGCTTCCCATGACCCTGAAGTTGGAATATAGATGTATTAATTTAGCTTTTACTTTGAGAAAATTGTACCTTTTGGGTTTTAGAAAGAAGTGTTATAAATTATATTATTTTCTTACTAAAACCGAATTGAGACACAGAAAGGGACATGGGAGATGAAGAAGGGAGTGCTTAGGTGTACTTTTGAGTTGGGCAAGTCAGCTTCAAGAACTATTCTGTATATAGTAAATGTATTTTTATTTTTAATAATAGATTATTTATATAGGTCAGGAAAGACAGCAAGGTTCTTGTTTGACGTATGTACTTTATTCATAGTCTACTGTTGCTGTGTGCATCAGCATATACTGTAGTTCTGCATGCTTTGTCTGGCCAAATTCTCAGTAATATACCTGCTTAACAAAAAGTACGTTGGCGTGTACTACACACAAATCCCTGCGGATACACTGCTGACAAATAAGATACTATCATCCAGAAAGCCAGGCAACATCCTTCCTGCTTATCGTCTCTCTTGCTAGTTTTACTTCTTTTGTGTAGCATACATTTGTGGGATTTGTATGGTAGATTTTGAACCCTCTTATGACATTTTAACACCAGCCATGCATTTTTACTTTGTACATCACAGCCTGTTTGGAAACTTCATAAGAACTGCATTTTTAAGATTTTTATTTATTTTTCTACCATAAATGTAAAATTACTGTGCTTCATTCCATATTATTTTCCAGATGCATTCTTTCTAAACAAAACCATGTACCGTATAATAAATTACTAAGGTCTGTGTGTGTCCTGTCTAATAGAGTAGTATGATTGGTCAATTTGTCTTTGGTGACACGTTCGAAAGAGGAAGTTTGAATGTTAGATGCATGAGGAGAAGAAACCATACAAAAGGTGCGCTGTGAGAGTCGCCTTCAAAGATGGGAAGTATAGAAGTGGTCAGGAGGTAGGAAATGGGCCTCGAATATAATGACAGAGTCTGAAGATCATCGCACTCTAAGGGAGCGGCGGCGAAGAGATGTTCAGACACATGCGAATACCGAGGAAAGGTGCTGAAGGAACACGTAGGGCAAGAGATAGAATAATATTTGCTATCACCTGTCGTCAACGTGCAACGTGGCTAATTTATAATAAAGCATTCGAAATGATGGAAATCAGCCTGTTACAGGGTTGTTCAGCATTCTTAAGAGTTGTCTTCTGACAAATGTGATTTAAAAAAATATCATGACTGTTACGAAGGTATGAATGCCAGGATTAAATGTAGCAACAGAAAGAGAAAAAGTAATTATTTCATTTTTAACAATCACTTAAAAATTAAATGTGGAAAAGCAGATTATGGTTAGGGGCCTACAGCAATTCTTAAGGTGCATCAATCAGGTCTGTTACTTTCAAACACGTGGATCTAACTTTATGGCATTCAAGTCATACCAAGTTTTTACATTTAGTTTATATCAGGAATTTTTTTTTTCCCTGTTGCGTTGTACAGGATTCTTAATTTTTTGTGCATGATATCTGAATAAATTAAAGCCGATTTCACATTATGCGAATTGTAGTGGTGGAGTGTGTCAGATTTGCCTACCGCAGTCGCTGATCTCTTCACCAGACCATGCCAATTTACACAACTGAAAATGGCTGAGCAGGTCACATTTAGTGAATATGTGCCTGCCTTCCAGCACAGTTGTGTTTGCCCCGTTTGTGACAGCCAACTAACATGCTGCCTGACAGTGTCGATGTTGTGTGAACGGTTTAGCTGAAATTTCAGTCGTGTTATTTTTTTACGTTTTATTTGTCCATTCTGTTATTGTACGTAAGGTATGCAAGGTCCAAAGCAGGCAGCTTATTTGTTGCTGTGTTTTCTGAATTTAACTTCAAGATGAGCATTCATTGGCAGCCAGCTCTCATGCACGCAGAGCCCTCCTCTACAACTAAAGACAAAATCAAATTGTTGGGTATGTAACATTACATGACTTGACTTCATGAGAGTGCCCTGCCAAACTGCCTTCATCATGCTAAGATTAAGTAAATAAAGGCTATGACTTAAAATCGCTGGAAAAGTCACGTAACATGTTACTGGTAGTTCCTTTTCATTGCATTGTGGAAGGTTTGACGTTTACTATGTTTACCTTGATTGAGACTATTCTGTTATTCAGATTTTAGCCAAATAAACTCTTTATATATTTATTTTATAAGCCTGTTTTCTCCTGATCATGATTGTGAGACATCGGTATAGTGGCACAGTGAGTAGTGTTGCTGAGTCCTGAGCGTGAATCCTGTGCCAGTTTCCTCTCTGTATGGAGTTTGCATTTTATCCTTTGCCTGTTTGACTTTTCCTCCGTGTACTCCCTGATATGCATATAAGATTCATTAGGGATTGAAATTGTCTGTGTGTGGATTTGTGTGTAAGTGAATGGGCGTAATGATGGCCTGGTACCCAGCCCCAGGTGGGTTTGTATTTTTTTGCCTGACACTTCAAGGCAAGACCTTGCTGCCTGTCCCCAAGTGACCTGAATTGGATTAAATGGCATTGAGAATGTGATGCTATGTAATGATTGTGGGAGCTGAAACTATAAACTAATACAGTGAATTCAGGTGCGCCATTTACCATCAGTGCATTCATTTAACACTAAAACACTTCATTACACCGGTGTGACAAAAAGTGCCATCATTAAAAATCACTATTGATAAAGTATCTTTATACCTGAGCCTTTGTTTATTGCTAATTGAGGATCTGCAAGTAATCTCATCTTAAAAAATCTTTTGTGATTTTGGATCCATAAAATTTAGTAGTCTGCTACTTTTTTATGTGGGTCCTCAGGGTTGGGCCTCAAAATCAGCATTAATTCTTCTTGCCTTCAAAGAGATCACCACAGACGTATTTACATATTCATATATCTACACTTAAACCACACAAAGATGATTTCACAAAGTGCATACTGGCAAACATTGAAACGGGGCCTATAAACACATTAGCTGTTAATAATTAAAGCAGAATTAAACTCAAATGTAAAATTGCATCTATTGCTTCAAGCAGCTTCCCAGGTATTGATGAGTTTGTAGCCATTAGAATAAAGAGGTCAAGTTTAGTGCTGTATAGTAACTAGAAGGTTTTAAACACATTTCCTGCCGTTTGTTGGTGAGTTGCAGGTCTTTTCAAGGTGACAGATTAAAGTTCTGCACCCACATCTGCTTGCTGGATGGTGATGCTCTTTTGAAAATTGTACAAGAGGTTGAAGCCAAACTCCCTTGGGTATTTATGATCACGAAGAAGAATTAATCAGATCAAACCTCTGGATCAAATGCATAATTTTAGCGTTCTATTGTTCTGCCTACCTTCATCAGGTCTGTTTCAAGAGAGTGCTTTGAACATGACAAGACAACATCATAGAGCAGTCCAGCAAGGGCAAAGAATTCAGAGGGGGGTGGTGAGGTGGAGCGTGTTTTCTGGTGCTGGGGGGGGCCTTCTGGTGCTGTCCGTGGTGCTGCAATACACCCCTAGTTAGGTGAAAACTCCTGTTACTTACATGCACTCCGTCATCCGTATTATTGAATCTCCACGATAATGTGTTTGTTAAGCCAGGACATATGTATTTGAATTATTCTGTGCTTTGGTTTTGATTTTTTTCTTAATCTAGGCTTTTTAGATCACATGCAGTAGTTGAGATACTTTGAATGCTGCACAAGAATGCTGCCCAATATGTGTTTACTGTCCTTTTCAGATTGGCTTATATGATTAATTCCCATTTATCAAGTTCACCGTTGAATGGTATTACATCTTACTATTTGGTTATATTTACTCATAAGTATAAAATTTTTACCTTTGCCCTGGGAGGTCTGCACTGGCTTATAAATGGAAGATTAAGGACTAGGCTGTACAGAATGAAAGCTTTTGGCAATGTATAGCCAGCCAACAAAGAATACAAGTTCCATCTTTTAGGTCAGTCATCAAGGCGGTAATAAAAGCTAGCCTCTCTTTGTGCACCGCATACAGCCGCCTCCATAAAGAAAACCGAGAGTTTAAAAGCACAGTGTGGTAAGCTGTATCTCGGTCCCCAAAACACGTACCTCTGCAAGCGGTTGTCACTATATCAGTACAAATTGCTTAGAATGCATGCTTATACCTTGCACTATAATTTATGTTTTCAAATTTTACCCATATAATGCATCCATAATACGTTCTTAATTTTACTCTTCAACTTTTCTCTTGGGATCAATGAAAAGAGAGTCTTCCCTGTATAAAGAGAAAAAGAATTCTAGAAGTATGCTTTTGAAAAGCGATCTTTTTACTCTACCTGAAAGGTTTCTTCAGATTAAGTTTTAAACATTGTGAATGCTAATTTGTATCTATTAACAGATTCTTAAAACCTCTGCAATGCTTTCATTTAACAGTGGAGCTTTGGGGAATATGCATAGCAGGCTTTATAGAGGAATATGCTTTTCTTTAGACTGTAGTTCTTTCGGAAATTGTAAATCATACTCCCAAATGAAGGGGCTTTAATTTTGTGCCACTGCCATTTAGGCCAGCAACAACCCCCAAACAGTTTTGCCTGGTGTTTTCTGTTAGAACGACCAGATTTTTTTCTCCTCCATTACAGGTGCACAAATCTATCATTTGTATTTATTAAAATTTAACAGATGGGCAAATTTGGAAAACTGTTAGCCCCCAGACCATTCTGATGCCATTCATTCTATTACTGGACGATGGACCACTAGAGCCAAGTCTGGTAGGATGCCAAATAGGACCCCAGTCCATTCCACAGCAACAACATTTATTTATATAGCACATGACAACTTTTTCCAATGTGTAATAATAATATTCATTGTATTACTCATTCTTGCATCCAAACTTGTAGATACTGTATTTACAGAAATACCCAGTGTAGCCAGTAATGGTAAGAGTGATCCAGCACTGACACCTCATCTCAGCTCTCATTATATGTCTAGAATCATCCTCACAGGGTCCTGCCTCTTTGTCTTAGGGCACTTCTTCTCTCCCTGTAATTATGCACAGACTCCTCGCCTTTCAGAATCTTGGCTTGGCACAGGTTTTTCCCAGTGACTAGTTGCTTTACTTAGAAGTGAACACATACTAGACCCCACTGTGCGACTTTAACTACTGCAGATAACATTCCTTGATCACAAACTAACAGTGACTATCGTATAAGTCTCGTTTGCCATTATTAAGTGAAACCGTAAGCTGGTAAAATGAGGAAGCTGACCTCTTTGGAAGATGCATGGTACACTTTGTAGAGAGAAAATGACAAACTACAGTATCTTGAGGAATGCACTTTAAGTGATGCTGCACAGTAATATTATTATGGCAATTCTGCCAGAAATTACACTACACTGTGACCCAGCCTGAAGTCTTCATGACCTGCTTTAATTTCACGCATGACACTTTTAGTATTACCGTAATATATGGAAAATGGTGATTGTTATGTCTGCACCTTAAATTGGGTTGGAACTGTTAATCTCAGTGCTGACCCATCTTTGCCTTTCAGTTCTCTCTCCTGCTATATCTGATTGAACTTATAACCTTTATAAGTAAAACTTTATTAAATTATTTTCCTTGATTGTTAGCAGTATTAACAGTCAAGATTTTTTGTTGCAAGATCTGGAGAAGCATTTAAAACTTGAGCTTATCACCTTAAAGATGCATGCAACCTGAAAGAAAACTTTATCCTCATCGCCACTTCTGTAGTCTGGCAGTGTGATCGGCTTGTTAAAGCGTCAAGAGTGTAAAGCACAAGGTCTCGTGTTCAGTTCCAACCTCTGACACACGTTGTGACCCTGAGCAAATCACTTAACCTGCCTGCCTGCCTGCGTGTGCTGCTCGTGCACAACTGTTGTAATGCTGCATATATGAAGAGGTGACTTTTAAAACAAAAGACAGCAGAAATCTACACTGCAGTGAGTCATTCATCACATAAGACGATTATGAGATTGAAAAAAGGGTACAAATTCCTGCTTTAGGCTGATCTCTGTACCCATCACTCATCGTCCTGTTATGTCGAACAAATACAGGATCAATTCTGGAGTTTAATTACATTTTTTAAACAGGCACATAATTGATTATTAAGAACAAAAAAAAAGTGTGTACAGTATTTATTGTTGGTAAAGCACACTCCAAAATTAATATTCCAGGAATTAAATAAAGAAATAAGTTCCCCGTGTTGTTTTTGTTTATGCTGGCCATCAGAAGATAGTAAATAAACACATTTAGGCAAATTCTGTACATTTTGTCTGATTTTTTTTTGCCCGAGTTTTGATATCTATAATAATGAATCTGTAAGCTGCAAGTCTTAAAGGATGCGACTCGACTTGACTCATTGTTGTGAAGCAATCTAAAAGGCGCCCTGATACCTTTAGTTTGTCACGCTTTCCATTTTGTTATTGACTGAATTTTTTTCTCTCTCAAATGACATTTGCTCAGCTAAATAAATCATACTCGAACGACACTTCTCTCTCAGTTTCACTTTAATTGTGCGATCTGTGTGTCAGCAGTTAGTATATTGGTGTGAGTGGCCTATTGATTATTGATTTGCAGGCATTGATCGAACTCTCCACGGGCCTTAATCCTTTTTCATTCATTTGAATACCTTTGTGCGTCTTCAAACCTCCTTTCATAACTTAAACTTAGTTGCTCCTAATGAAAATGGATTGTGATTTCTGCTGCAGTTTTTTTGTTATTTTTTTAATTTATTATTTTAATTGATCTCTCTGTGGTGGGTTTTGGTAGAAGGATTATCAGTGACCCTGGTGTCAGTCGTTCATTTTTCATCTCACAGAGCTTAGCACCGAGATGTCTTTGTGACATGTTTTGTATGGTTAAGCGAGAAGCAGACATCCCATTTGTATGCTGCTGTTTGACTACAGACATTGGAGTAAGATGTGGTATTTTTCACCTCTCACTGGCTTTGCTGTGGAAGGTCTGTTTAGATGATGCCTAAATGGCACTTTCAGAACTTCCGAGTACCGTGGTTATGAAATCTGACCGCTGATGCCGCACCACCATTTAATGGGGTCTCAGAATGTGATACACGGTCGGTCAGTCAGTCATGTAAGCTTCTATCCATAATACTAAACAAGTACTTTCAGAATTTGGACTAAACATTCTACAAAAAGAATGTTAAAAAAAGCAATAATAGCTAAAAAAAATATCTGCTTTGATTTGTAGGAAAAATGTTTTGACTTTGTTTGATGTTCAGAACAGTGCTTTATGGTAAACTAGACAAAAAGCCCGTTTCGACAACATAAGATGAAACGGGCACGCACGAGTTTGTGTCAGCAGTGTATGAAGAACAAATGATAAGTAAGAAATAAATAAGAAAGTGATGTAAGTAATGATAATTAACTAAGAGGTTTGGGATATGTATGACTTTATCACGGCGAAAAATACTGTACATTTAAAATATACATGCTATCCTTGACAACATTTTTTGTTTGTATACTGGAGGCCTGTCAGTATGCAACTAAAGTTGTAAAATCTCTCTGTAGACTACATTTTTTGTGAAGACACTCTCTCTGTTTGGTAGTAATTTCCCTTGATGTGGCCCATCTTTAACTTGCACCTTCACATCACTCGCCCTTCTGACTCTTGAAAAAGCCACATACAATTGACCATGGCTGAAAACGGGTTCGGCAAGGAATATTCCTACCATGTCAAATGTTTGTCCTTGTGACTTGTTTATACTCATGGCGAATGCTAGTTTGACAGGGAATGCCCTTTGAATTTGGAAACACTTGTAGTCTTTAAGCTTAATTTATTTTGTGTCATGTGCATAAAAATTTCCATATATTATAATTATGTAGGCCTATGGTAGTAAAAGGGAAAAAATGAGAAATACAAGTCAACGAAAAGTAGAAGAAGAAACGAAGAAGTTTTTTGTAATGATTTTAGTCTGCTTTACTCATTACTGTACAGGCTTGTACTGTTAGTTGATGAATTTTCCAGGCTTATAGTATAATATTGAATGATGAATGTTCCAGTAAAATATGGAATAGTAATAAGTATAAGCACCACAAACCTGATATAGGTGTATTGAATGAATGCGTAATTGAATCAGAATGCGTAATTAGGCCTCGAGCTGTAGTCGAAATCGCCTTTCAGGCCTCTAGAGCTGTAATCGAAGTCGCCTTTCTCTTTGAATTTTTGCGGCTGTTGGCACCAAGTTGCGAGAATAAGCAGTTTTGAAAGGGCGAGGATGCAAGGGCCATTAAAGTCACTCCAGACGGTGTGGTGAACATTCAGTGCTTGGTGCGAATAGGCCAGCAGCGTTTTATTTTACTCAGATCTCAGCAGCAGCGCACAACAATGCGTACCGTGCCACCTGTGGAGATTTGTATGAGGCTTAGAATGTGTACCTCGCTTCGCACACATCAACATCTGCGGACGACGGTAGTGTAATGATCATGATGGCTGTGGAGTCATTCCTGCAGTGGAAAGTACTTAATAATAATATGTTCTTACGTATTATTTTGAGTGTGAGGGTTGGCTGTGATCGGGGCTAATATCCTACGCCTAGGCGGAAGGATTTGGGATTTCAGAATAATAATCCCGAAATGCGTAGGCTAAATCCGCCGCCTGCCGCGATGTTGGGGTTGGATTTCAGTCTCGTAAGGTTTTTCGGGCAGCTGCGCAGTAGGCGACTGCTCATTCGGCTTCGGACAGACGTGAGTGAGCGAGGAGGCAGGCGAATTATGTATTAAGATGTTTTCAGTTTGTTACTTTGAATTTAAGATGTTTTCAGTTTGTTACTTTGAATTAAATTCTTATGTGCTCTGTATGGTGTCATGCGTAGAAGGTGCTATTTTTAAACTGTGTTATATTTTCATTGATTGATTTATGGAATGCTTTGTTCTGTTCAGAGTTGGAGAAACTCTTAGATTTTGGACACTTTTGTTCTGCTTAAAGCTTAGTAATTTACAGCAATTCCTTAAAAGGTAAACTGAAATATTATGACAAACTTGTGAAACATGCATTGGTATGGAATTTGTTAAAGAAGAGCAAAGTAGGAATTGATGACGTTACCGTAAGAATGGCTCATTTTTCCTGGTGTTTTCAGTAGCCGTGTTTTTCATGAGACATGCTGATGGGGCTCACAGTAAAAGGTTCATCCTTTTTAGAAAAAAGAGGCAGGTATTTTATTATTAGGTAAATGCTAACAGGTGTCTGGTCTCCGCCATTTTCTAATGTACTCGGCCAGCAGCAGTGTGTGCAGGGCAGAGACCAGTGGTGGACAGGTTACCTGTCTGTCACTCACACGCACACAATGATCCCCAGTTTAAAGCGGACGGCCATTAACAGCATGCAGGTGTCTAAATGTAGCCGGGAGGCTGTCCTGTCCATCTCGCACACACTTTATGAAACCAAAGCCACTGTCCCACTGCCTCGACCAGCTGCACCTTTAAAAAAACAGCAGGCTTCTTCAACTTTTTTGCAAATTGCTACAGTCCTCTTTCTAATCAAGGCCTTTTAATTTTAATTGTTTCATTTCTATTAATTGACAGTCGACACCCTCAAATGCACTTTTCAGTCCTTTTTCAGGTTTTCTTTGTCAGTGTCGTTTTGAATGTCTGTTAATGAGAATAACAGCTAACTGTAAAGAGAGCTGTGCTGCTCTAAGTGTGTAGAGTATTTGGGGCAAAAGCTAGTTTTACTGTCTGTCTCAGCGAGGACATGTTATTTTGAAACAAATGTTAGAGAATTTAAGGTTTTCTAGCCACAATAAACAATGTCTCAAATCATGAAAGACTAAAGTTATCTGATTTGCATGCATTCATTGTATACAGTATCTCTTCAATAAAAATGACAGGTCACAGAATTGTGGCTCCTCTACTCCTTCAAAACGTTCTTATGTTAGAAATGCACAGCCAACAAATCAATGCTGCCATTTATGGCATTTTCAATGTTCTGCTGGTTGAAACACTTTTTTGGTTTTATGTTTATGTTGGGGAAATGCCTACGGGGGATCAGAATGAAAGATGCTGTGTAAAATAATTTACACTTAAATGTATCTGAAAGGTGCCCAATACATAAAAGGTATTCTTATCATTATTTTCATCATCATCATTATTATTTTTGTTTGAATTGTGGTGGCACACGTAGTATAAAATGACAATTGATTGATCAAGATTAGCCAATCTTTTGAGAGTGAAGTTTTCTATTTGTAAAACGTACTGAGTGGTGTTGCTCACTTTGGAAGACATGTTGGTGACACTATTAATGTAGTTTTCTAGTTATTTAAAATTCTTAAGAGGCTATTTTGTCATTTTGAAAGGTGATGTTTTTGAACGCATTCTGCTGCCTTCATTAGTACACTTGTTTGTTAAAGCTCTGGGGTCCACTCCTTGTTGTGCCATCCTGACAATTTAAGCGTGACAGCAGCTTTTGTCTGTAATCTAAGATTAACAGTCAGGTGCGAATTGAAGAACACCCGTAGCAAATCTTAAGACTGAGAAAAAAAGAAACGTTTTTAAGACTTAAACTGAGAAGAGGCACGTTAGGCGTCACATCAGGGCTTGACTTCGCTAGTGACCCTACTTAATCCTTGCTTCTCTCTGGTCTCCCTTTGAGGATAAAATCCTTTCTTGTCTTCAGTGCACATGCAGAGGTGTAATGGAGACTGATGGACAGATAGAATAAGATATCAGCAAAAAAACACCCATCTGCAAGTTTGGTGTGATGTGCGGTTTGAAATAATACTGTGTTTAAACCAGGATCGATTTTGAAATTAAAAAGTTAGTTTGTTAAGATTTATTGTTGGGAGTTACACAGCCTAGCTCTTTATCAGCCGTGCAAATAGTCTTCTCTGCGCTGTCCAACAGGGGTACAACAGGGGGATCGATAGCCATGTGATTTACTAACTGGAGTACAGGTAATCAATAAGTATAAAAGTAAATGAAATACGCATTACTGGGATTTTATTATAGAGAAGGGAGAACAGGGAGTGAATAACGGTCAAGCCATTTATTTTTATAGCTATTGATTATGCAACATAGAGACTCAGCCGCCAACCACCCCCCCTCTGTTTCTCTTCAATTTACGTATTTTGAGGTCACAGAAAACTCCGCTCTTTGAGGGCATTGGCTGAGCACTTTTCCAATTTTCTAGCATTGTGTCATCTTGTGAGCGTTTCTGCGACTGAATTGGCTGTGAGGCGAGCTAGTGGACGAGTTAGACTGCTGCGAGTTTTACTGCCATGCATGGCCACTCAAGTGAGCAGCATGAGACAGTGAGTGACGTGCAGCCTGTTTGGGGGAGTTGTGCCCCACCCTGCTTAAGGACTGCAGTGTGCCAAGGGGTAAAGCTTTTTTTTTGTTAATTATTTTATAAGATGTGCCTGCCTGTGTTAGAACTACTGTATTGGCTGAGTGTTGGGCAGCTTATCCAAGTATAGCAATTCTGCGCCAGTTAATCTCTTTTAATTATAACTTAACTCCTTGTGGTTCAACAAAGGTACTCAGAATACAAATGAAATGTTAGCAATTGAACCCGTCTGTTCTGTGGTGGAGGTTGTGGCATTTGTCACTTTAACTGTCCTAATCACGACGTCTGTAGATTTCTGGTGGGTTCTTCACAGATACCAGGACTTTTAATTAATAGTATTCTCATGCTGCAAACAAACATATTCTTGGGACGCTTCGTCTATTTAGTCTGGTACTTTGACCTGTAACTTTCTCTTAATGTAAAAATGAATACAACTTGAGTAAATTCTCATCTAATAACCAGAGGGAAAAAATTGAGGGTACTATGGCATGACCCACCCCTGGGTAATGTGCCAGAAAACAGAATTCGACTGAGACTGTTAAGGCCATGAAGGCACACTTCAGGGTGCCATGCTCATTCCAGAATGGTTGGAAGGGCTGTTTTTTTGTTCCAGCTAATTTTGAATCAAAGTTCACTTCTGCCAGCTAAATTTTTTGTTTTTGTTTTTTAATTTTTTTGACTCATTTTGTGGGCCTAGAAGTAGCTTGTAGTGCCTCTCTTAACCAGAGTGCCTTTACAGCTTTTAGCCTCGGGATGCAGAAGGTGTTCTTCCCTTCCGTAAGCGTGCTGAGGGGTCTGTTCAATGATTTCCATTGAACTGCTCTTGCTGCTTACAGTACAGACAAGACCCAAAATAGAGACACAGTGCCCATGCTTATCACATCATGGACTGATATGATGCCATAAGTAACTCTCTCTGCTTTTCTTCAGTTGGGTAACTTTGTAGAGATATTTCAGCATAAGAGAAGAAATGTGCTGTAAACAAGGGGTCAAACTTTGATGCATGCCTCATTTCAAACCATTTGTAAGTTTAGGGCACATCAATGCATCAGTTTTCTGAATCAGCATGTTCTGTTACAGGGTGTGGTAGAGGGGGTCCAATACTGGCAGCATAAAGGAGCAGATCTTGAATCATCCCTGGCTGTGAAGCTGTAGGGAGCAGAAATAACCACTGTGCTGTTGTGCCCCCCATTAGGAAACATATTTTTAAGTGTCTTGTGATAAATGGAAAGCAGGGACTTAATTTAAAAGAAAGTTCAATGAAAACATAAAAGTCTTTTCTCAAAAAAAAAAAGAAAAGAAAAAACTGCCTAAAATGGTATCCTTAAGATATTGCAGAAGACCTAGAATCCTATTTAAGAAAGGGTTTCAATTAACTTGAATGCAGCAGCCAAGGAAAGAGATTTGACCCCTAACTGTGGGTGGAGTACGTGTTTGACACATACAGTAAAGCCTGGACCGGAACTTATCAATGAATTTTATTTAAAAAGGTATAAATGATTAGATGCAGTATTGTAGCATATAGGCAAAGAATGCCTCACTGTAAATAGTCAACTGCCGAAAACAGATTCTGAGCCAAAAATTATTTTAAATTAGTAGTGATATTTAGCCTGTTTCCTTCAGTCATCTTACACCATCTTCTATTACATAAAGACAGCAACAAGAGTCACTGGGACTGAGTTCTAGTATGACCCCCATTGTGAGACCCCTCTAATGGTGCACGTGTGAACTTAAATTCCACTAGACTGTTGTGATTTTTCTCAAAAGTGACCAAATGGAGCTAGTGGAGATAAAAGGAGGATGTATGGAATATTAATTAATTTCAAAAAGTGGGCATGCTATCCCTTTAGACTGAATTAACAGTTAGTGTGGGTTGGGTTTACTTGTTACTCATTTGTGGTTTTCTGTCTGATCCTCTCTGGTCTGTGGAAAGAATTTCTCTGGCTTTTCATTTTTTTTTCAAGCTGCCCTTGACAAGCTGTAACATGAGCAAATCACCCACTTCTGTTCATTTAGCTTCCTTTAAGGGAAAAAAGCAAAACTTTTTTTCATTTTTTTTTTTATTATTCTTTTCTATAGGCAAACAAGTGTACACTTGGGTTTACTCTGCACTGGAGATATCAAAAGGAGGAGGAAGACTACAGGACATCCTGGTTCTACAGCAGGTACCTTACTTTACTGCTCTCGCCTTATATTTGATTTATCTATACAGACCATACCAATCTCCAAAATTTGGGCAGGGGCACAGTTTTTTTGGGGGGGGGGGGCAAGCTGAAGTAGCATTTATCTATTATATAGTGCCTTTCAGATATATCTATTATATAGTGCCTTTCACATCTGTCTATCTGGTCATTCTACATGCTCTCGCGGTACTCATCATAGTGCCAATGCACATGTTGGCCTGTCTAGTACCAGGCCTATAGGACAAATCCAGGCTAAAATGTATTACACCCTTTCCACCGTGCTGTCCAATCTGATGCCAGCTTTCCCATTTCTACTGTGCTCCAAAACTTCAGTCCGTGACTTCTGCAGTCCCCTTATTCCTACCATAACTTGCCCTATAGATGTGGAAAAGAAGAGGTGCACCTGCCACCTAAATGTTATACTACACCTATCTATAAATTGCCCAGTCCTCTGCCAACTTGCCCAGTTCCCCATTCTGCCAAAACCCACACCATAATGTCCGCTCCCCCACCTCAGTAATCTTCTGTCCTATAACACATCCATAAATCCAATCCAAATCTTATTCTGCCTCTGCTAATAGAGTGCCCAGTCCTTGGCCATTTCCAATCTATTTCATAAATCCACATCATACAACCACTAGTCCTCTGATTTTTTTCAAGTCTTGCATCCCAGTTTATCGTTTACCTCACCCACAGAGTCATTCCCACCCTAATTGTACTCTACACTTGCTGCCAGTCTGCCCAGTCCTATTCAAGTTTGCCAGACTTGCCTCACCTGGGCACAAATTCACATTGTAAGATCCACAGACCCCATCTTAAAACATAACCCAACCTGTCTTGTACACCCACAGGGCAAGTCCAGTCTAAATCTTATTCTGCCTTTACGATCAGGATACCTAGATTTCCTTGAACATAAATTTTGCCCTCCTTTCCTTCAGGCCTGAAATTTCTTTCTGATTAAATTGAGTCATTTCACTGAGCCTGCCAAAAAAATAGCCACATGCTCTAGAGCGGTGTTTCCCACTTTCTTTTCTGTAGTGGCACACTTTTTGTAACCAAAATCATCCCAAGGCACACCACTGTTCTACTAATCATATCTCACACATGTGTGCAACTGTCTGAAGGGGTGAGACTACGGGAGAAGGTGGTACAAAAAAATGAGCTCCAAGATCAGCGTTTGCAGACACAGCACGTAGTGAGCACTTTGGTGGTATCTCCAAACTGCTTCACCCCTTTGCCTACCCCTCTATGCCTCAGAGACAACTCGTATGCCCATTCTCCACCAGTGCTGTGAGGCTCGCTGGCAACCACACACCCAGGGCAGATAGACTCTATCTAGCAGCCTGGAGATGCTCCCGAAGTGCTCTAACATGGCGACCATAGAGCTGCTTTTATGCCTGCTTCTCCAGGTAGACCTGCCTTCCTCAGATAGGTTTTGACCTCCTGCAGAGCTTGTCCCACTCAGGTTCAGACCCAAGTGTGCTACACTGTTATTTCCATGGCACACCACTGGTTGAAAAACACTGGTCTAGATGACTGCAGCTACTTTTCATGCTGCTTGCATTTTTCATTAAAGATGTTTTAGATCTCATACCTCCATCACTGTACACAATGCTTTGGTACCAACACTTTGCAACAGCAAACAGAAAAAGGCATCACTTACACCACACCCAGTTAGCCAACTCCATTTGTCATAACAAGTGTGGGGAAAATCAGTGTGCCAGCTCATCCTCGATCACTTGTATGCTGCTGAATTCTTAAGTCAGATCGGTCCAGTCCAAGCTCTTCTTCAAGTTAACAAATTATGAAGGGGTGTTTCGTTAAAGAAATAATCAAATTTTCTTTAATTTATGTAGTTCCACTTGAAGTTGCCATCTCTGTAAAGTCACACTTGCTCATCTGTAGTTACGTCAATAGCAGATGCGCACTGTGAACCATTGACGTGAACATGACATAGTGGTCGACGATTGTCCAATCAAATTAGATAAAAAAAAATCTAAAACCACACTAATTCACTGCCAACAAACGTGGGAGTGTCTGAAAGCAACCAGTTGTTGAAGGGCAACCGCAGGTCACCTATATATACACTAGGTATGTGTATTTGTATATATATGGACCACACTATGGAGATGTTATATTATGAAACTGACACCGTACTGGCATTAACTCAATTCAGGTATTTGTATATATGTTACACTGAATGTTTGAAGACATCTAGAGAAATGTAGGAAAATATTTAGTATTTTATCTCAAACAATTTATTGTGAATCCATCTGTGATCATTTTGTCTTTTTTTTTAATTCTATATAATGATCTTCGACATGAGTACTGAGAAAAGCACTATATAAATGTAATGAATTATTATTATTATTATTATTATTGTTGTTGTTATTATATGAAGTCAACGTAGAGGATCAGATGAAGTTGTGCTGTCTTATTGCCGATACTTGATCCGCATAGTCGAGTGGTGTGTAATGACAGGGAAAACAGGAACTGCATTGATTAAGGCCTCCGATATATTGATGGAAGGAATGATGGCTGGATATTGTCTAAGAAGCACTCTAAGAAAAAAGAAACACACAGACAATCCAAACTCATGTTTTGTTTTATGTACACAGTAAGACAGAATTAATTTTATATTACACTATGGTGGATGTAATAAACTCCTTTATCATATAATTACACAATATACATTGTTTTATATTCTGTACAAGTCTTACTTTTTAATGTATGTTTACATAGAAATCATACTTTTTTATTCATTTTCTGAACTGCAGTTTTTTACGAGTTGCTTTAGGATAAATAGGCATGAGGTTTGTGCTCGGGGGCCCTGGTGGCACTCTGCTTGACAGTTTTGCCCCTGAGATCCTGCTTCCTGTTGTTCTGCTGATGGTCACATGGTTTCTTCCCACTTTCCCGATATGTGCATGATAGAGTGACCCTATATGGGTGAGTGTTCATAAGATCACGAGTGACTGGCATCTCATCCAGGGATGGTTTCTGCCTTGTGCTTGATGCTGCTGGCACAGACTCCAGCTACTTAGTGATTCCATTGTGGGAAAAGTGCTTTTAGAAAATGTGACTGAATGCATCTCAATTTCTTTCTCCAGCTTCATTTCCTCCTTTACTCTGTCAGTATTTTTCTACTTCTGGATGAGATCCTAGTCAGTCACAGAGCACACTCATGAACATAGCAACGCTAACCCATATTGGATCAGCCTATCATGCACATGTTTGAATAGTTGGAGGAAACTGTGTTGCCGTCAGCTGCTTGACTTTAGGGTACTTTACCTGATGAGAGCAAACCAGTTTATTTCAAGAGTGTAGAAATGTATGTCCGTTGAGGACCCATCTACAGCAAAGTCTTTTTTTGGCAGTAGGTGAGAATTACTCACAAAATATGCTTACCAGTAACTCAACACACAAAACCTGTATGCGTGGTAAAAAAAAAATATATAAACAAACACTCATTATTAACATTGGTGCATGTCCTCTCTGTGACACTGAGTAATTTTAATCCAAAAAATTATTCAACAGAAGTGTGTCAAGAGATACTGCTGGGGCTCCTTCATGCATACAGAAATACGCCTGCATAATGCCCTCACTCTTACTGCTCTCTTATTATTTGCTCTAAGTTGTAATTCTTGTGTTTGTTTCAGGGATGTTGTTATTTTTCTTATTTATATATAATATATATAATTGTGTGAAAGCTAAATTTCCCCTTGATCCATCCATCCATCCACCCACCCACACTGAGCCTGAAATGGCTGAATCAGGTTCAGGAAATGGATGTGTGGCTTAATCAATTTAGATGTTTCAAGTCATTGTGTAAATGTGCCTGAATATTCTGAGACTGCATTACCTCCTCGTTTGCACACTAAAGGATAGGTGAGTACCTGGGAATTAAGTTCTGTTTCACTGCTGTAAAGGTCAAATGTAGCCATGTGGTCACATTGTTGGTCACTGCATATTTATGAGGTGATTAGGAAGCTTAAATTTGGCAAAACTAATATAAGTTCTTGTATTTTATTATTATTAATGTTTTGGCAGCTATCTGATCAAGATATTTTCCCTTGATAACCCATCCCACCACCTCCCACACCGAACAAAAATAACACAAATACAGTTGAGTGAGGCGGTGTCCACATCCTCTTAAATATATGTGTAAATGAAGTTTCAAAAAAGGAAATCTTACCTGGTAAACAGAAAAAAATCACCGGCTAAAATGTAAAATGAAAGGCTTTAAAATATAACAGATGAAGGAGAGCATGATAGAAGTATATACTTGTAGGACAAAAGCCTTTCTGTCAAAGAAAGAAAAAAAAAAAAGACAGCAATGAGATCAATGAAAGAATCCTGCCTGGACAGGGAAGGTGGTTATGCAGAGTCCCAGTCCTCCAGCCAGTCCGGTTGTGTGTGCTTGAGCTGTGAGAGAAGACCGAGGCTCTAAAGGAGGTCCCCATGAGCACAGGGAGGACTGCTCATCCCTAGAAAGAGGGTGTGCCAGTGCTTGGGTTGAGCATAGAGGCACATGGAGAGATGCCAGCGAGTATGTAACAATACATTAACGTGCTGTCATCTGTTAGGGGCCCTGTATCTGGAATTTACCTGCTCTGGGCAACTAGATGGAGATGTAATTTTTAAGAATCATTAACTAACGAAAATTGGAGAGAAACACCTGGCTTTAAATATTATAATAGTGGACCTCCTGGGCTGCCATAGGAGTTAGGCTAGCTATTGGCCACAGAGTGGTCAAAATACGGCAGACGGAAGCAGTTCCATTAGATTTCTGACAAAAACACAAGTTTTTTTCAAAGTTAACTACAGAAACGTTTGGTGCAATAGAAAAAGTTCATAATTCTTTCTCCATATATGAATTGAACAGAAAAATATCCTTCAAACCTCTGGCTGCCAGCAACGATATTGTGGGAGAGTATTCCTTGTAGACCAGTTTAAAATTGAAATATTATAAATAAAAGTAAATATAATGAAAGTGCACCTGCCATTGAACTAACTGGTGGATAAAAAATAAGGCATCTAATCTGACTGTCAAGAAGGGATGCAGATGATCTTGAAAGGCAGGGTCCCATGTGGCCTGCTGACATCCACCCCTGCTTGAAGTGGTCCGCCCCTTACCAATAAAACCCATCAAGTGGATGTGAAGTCTCCACAGGGCTGCTTGGTAGACAGCACATTTATATTTTCTTAATGATTGCATTTTTTTCCTGCTATGTGTTTTAGTGTACAGAGTTGGAAATGCATACTTTAGTGCCCGTGAGACTGGCTTTCTTTATATGAAGAGTGCTGGTCCACAAACGGGTTTTTGACTTGATAAAGTAAAATGCACCTTCTTTGTCCTTGGACAGCATTCATTAATGTCCTTATTATCATATTAATTAAGGCTTTGACCAAGTGCAGAATATTATAAATGGGGTCCTCCTTTGGCATTTCTACGTTGTTGCCATATTGTCTGCAAAGGTGTGCTGGTGTATCGCTTGGGTCCTTTAAATCAACAGATGCTGTTTATAAATTTTATTTTATTTTTTTTTTTGAAGGACCTAAGGGTAGGGAGTGGGTCATATTTTTCAATAAGGAGACGTGAAGCTGTAAGATGTCTGAACCTCCCTCCCCAGGAAGGATGAGGAGAATAAACTTTGATTGGAGATGTCACATAGCTATGCTATCGGTTTAGGACCAAGGAGCTGCTGTTTTTCATTAAGCTGATGGTTTTTTTCATCATGTTTGGAGGATGGGAATCAGAATTGGTTTGTCCACCTCATTGCTAAAAGTCTCGCTCTCACTGCTATTTTTCCAGTGGTGTTTGTCATTTAAATAACAAATGCTCGCAGTTACCTGATTTAGTGTGGGGTGCTGGCCTCTGATGTGTATTAATACCACAGCGCAGTACAGTGTGCGGAGGTTCATCATTCATTTGGATAAAAGAGGTGGAATTTAAAAACAGCCTGTGTTTGACTGGGATACAGATCACATTCATTTATTGTACTGAGTGATGGAATGGTCTGTGACTCTGTCCTTCACCTCTGCATGCCATTTAGGTTATGATAAAATTTGAAGAAAATAAAACTGGTGCTGCTCATTTAAAATGGTGATTTGTAGGGAGCAAATGTTCCACCGGGAGACTTGAACCTGCTTTGGCAATCCAATTCCAGCTCTGAAACATTTTCATATTGCTGAGGTCTGTTCAGCGCTCGTTCTTTCTTTGATTATTTTGTTAGCCGTGATCAAAGGAAAGCAGTAGATTGAAACCTGACTGACTTGAGTAATGACATTATGTTTTTAAACATGTTGCCATCTTTACACAAACAATTTTTTACTCTGCAAAAATTATTATTTATTTACTAATTTGAATAAAAAACAGGTTTAATCCATTTGATAATAAATGCATGTATATGTGTAATATCCCAGTTAGTCTGTCTTATTGTCTCATCATATAATGAGGAAAAATGATGAACAGACAAGCTTTATTTTATATAGTGCTTTTTTACTGGGAACATGGCCAAGGCACTTTACAAGTAGAACAAAATGACACATTGCTTCAAAAAGTAAGCGACTTGCTCAGTGCAACAAAGTGAGTCGGAGGTGAGAATTGAAGCCTCTGCTGCGCACTTTAAAGTCCTGTGCTTTAGCCGCTAGAGAGAACTGCCTTGACAAATGAACACGTTGTGTTACTACACACCTACAGTGTCGGGTAAAAAGCTGTGACTAACAATATTGTCTTGGGGAAAATAAGAAAAAGAATCCTAAACCACATCTTTTGATCTAAATGTGTGGAACCTTAATGGTAAAGACAACATACGAAGAACATACAAAATGTGAAATTGCTTTGGGAGGTTCTAAAATAGCTAAAAATATTTAAATGTGGACTGCCATTAAACTTCTCTGCACTTTGACCCGTGTTACCACAGTCAAACGAACAGTTCTTCTAGAATACCCAGTTCTGGAAATGCGTAGACTTACAACAAGAGACTTTGACCTGCTTCAGTTTATCTGAGAGAACTGGTAGAGTTAAGGATAACGGACAGGGTCCGGGATTTCCACCTTGACAATTAGAGAAACATGGAGGTAAACTGAAGTCTCATGTACACTGCTGGGTATGTCATAAGAATAAGAAGAACAGCATAGTGGAATTTGATGGATACTCAAAGCACTTTACATAGAATGAATGGAGCCGCTTCGACTCCCACCAATGTGCAGCATTTATTTGGATAAGGTGTCGTTAGCCATACATACTCAGCCACACATCAGCTATTAGATGGTGAAGGAGTGAGAGAGAAGTTAGCCAGTTAGAGACAGGGGATGATTAGGGGCTATGAATGGACAAGGCCCTAATGGGCAGTTTAGCCAGGACATTGGTGAACACCCTACTCTTTTCGGAGGATGGCCAGGGATCTTTTATGATTCCAGACAGTTAGGACCTTGGTTTTATGTCACATCTGAAGGACAGCTCCATTTTTACAGCACAGTGTCCATGTCACAGCAGTGGGATCCACCACAGAATAAGTGCCCCCTAACGACCCTACCAACACATCTTCTAGCAGCAACCCAAGTCTTTCCTAGATGGTCTCCCATTGAAGTACAGGCCAGTCCAAAACATGCTTAGCTTCGGTTAGTTCAGGTCATATAGCTGATGGTGTTAAGAGGATAAAATGGAAGCTTTTAAAATGAAACCTCAGTGTGAATTGTAAAGATGAGACACAGCAGCTTTGATTCAGATATGTGAAGTACTGTAGAATCCACCAGACACCCGTGAAGGGACAAGGGGACTTAAAGCAGCGCATTTCCCTAAGGTCCATATCAACAGTAACATTTACAGCAGGTTCTTGTCCCAAGTGACGTCTGCTTTTAATTGGACTGCTAAATATATATTTGTATGAATACTGTATGTACATTTGTATACAGGTATATTGCCTGTGTGTATATGTATATATATATATATATATATATATATATTTTGTAGCAGATAGAGGCACTGTCGATCCCTTGAACCCTCAGACCAGATGTCAGACACCAGGTAAAAGTCCAAAGATGAATATTTATTATAATAATAAAGTGCACAAAGCACCACCGCTCCACTATACTCAATAACAAATCAATAATCAAATAATAATGACCCATCCTCCACTCTCCCAGACGCTTAGCCACCCTGCCTCCCAACTCAGCTCAACGTCTGGGATTTCCCACAATCCTTTTATAGTCCTTGACCCAGAAGTGGTTCTGTCCCTCAGTCCATGTGACTTTCTATCACTTCTGGGTCAGGTAAAAACTTCTCCTTTTCTTCAGCCCGGATGTATATCATTTCTTCCGTTCCCGTGACTTGGAAATACTTCCGGGCTATACAGAAAGCATAAATCCCTGGGCCTCCCTGCAGCGACTCCTGGCGGCCCCCCATGGTATCCAGCAGGGTTGTGAAGAAAAACTCCAAGGCCCATGATTCCCTGCTGGCAGTCGGGGCACCTCCATGCTGCAAGGAGGGCTCCATCTGGCGGCTTGGAGGTGTTGGCCGGAATATATGTCTGGCAATCCCTCACAATATATATATATATATATATATATATATATATATATATATATATATATATATGTATAAAATGTATAGTATGTATATGTAAATATACTGTATATATGGGGTGGACAAAAGTAGGTTTATAGTTCCGAGTATGCGAGGATGGTGATTTGAGCACTTGTGAGATTGTACCTAAGTGCACTGTGCCATTGTGACATTCTTTTGAATTAATAAAGTTAGTAAAGGCTATCGAGTTAACAAAGCTATTGTAATAATCATAACGTATGTCTTCCACACGAACAACTGTAAATGTACAGGTAGATTCACTCAAAAGAGGCCCCGAATATTCTGTTGTAACTCCCATTAGAATGATGCAATCTGAACTAAAAAAATACGATATATACCTTGACGTATGTGTAATTGAATGCATTACACGTGATGCTGAAAGTGGTTTCCGTTTTCTGCCAGAAACATTTCGATACGGCACTCCATGTTCCTGAACATATCAGCAAGCATCTCCGGGGAAATAGCAGCAATTACACGTTGGATGTTTTCCTTCAAACCTTCCGATAGAATTTTCCTTTGAGCATACCCCAAAGGAAGAAGTCTGGTGGTGTCAGATTTGGCTAACTGTGGAGGCCAAAGCCCCTTTGAAATTACCCTGTTGCCAAAGAAGGACTCAATTTCTGCAGTGCTCCTTTCCGATGTGTGACACCATCTTGCTGAAAGTAACCTTCCGTTAACTCACGATCATCCAGTTGATTCTGACATCACTTAATCGAATTGGTGACCCAATAGGTTAGAACTTGCACCCAGAAGTTGCAAACGGAGGTTAAACGTCACAACAGCTGTCCGGCGCCTACCTCCTCGCTCTGACATAGGGGCATCCCGGCATGTTCGAAGCTCCATATACTGAGGAGCACATTGTTCGTTGTTTTGTTCAGACTGCTTCGTCCTAGCGAGAGTTATTACAGAATATTCGGGGCCTCTTTTCAAATGAATCTCCCTGTACTTTTCCCACCCATGTATATTACATGGGGGTAATTAAATATTTTTTTTACCTTGTTTTTTAAGATTTTTATCCTCATCGTCATTATGCTCCTGGTTCTTGTTCTATTTTTCCTGGTGTTGATTGCTTATTAATGAACACACTAGTGGGTCCGATGCTGACGTTGCTGCAGCCTTTTTGCATTCTGTGCCTCTTGCCCTGGTGTCTGCTTGTCATTGGTGTCATTATTAGGATGCAATTAAGCGAGCAAACTCCTCACGATAAAAGTGAATTAATAGGAAATGACAAAACAATCTTAGTATTTGAAAATGTGGCAAAATCAGATACTTCTAAATTTCTTATCAATGCGCATTGCACACTGCTTTATTTTTGTGACTGTAAAAAAAGTGAAGAATAGAGAAACTGCTCAGGTACATTGACTGACTGAGACTATGAATCTGGTCAGACCACAAACCACTCAGTGAGCCCCTAGGACTGAATATGAGACCCACTGGCCTAGAGCCTTTTGTTTGTGGTGCATTCAAATGAACGTTAGGGTTTTTGTTTTAGAGTTTCTGATTTTTTGCTTCTTTGTTGCTTTTTAAAGTGTCTTAGTTGCTTTTAATACTCTCCAATATATTTTCTAATTTTAAGCTTGGTAAAAGCCTCTGACAGAAGACTTGATATAAAATGACACAAGCATCCCCTCGTCTCGTATAAGCACCGCATGTATGCTCCAGTCCAAGTCTACTGTCAGCAGTGGCACAAGACTGCTAATATACACTGCCGACTTCTTCCCTGCCACATTTAAAGCCATTCTTGCAGCTTTTTCTAGCAAGTGAAAATGGAGTAAAAAGGAAGAGGCAAAACAGCAGCTGTGTACCATTCCTAGCCCAGCAAAGACAAGTCTGCTGGGAATTCTTGCCTGTGTTCTCAAGCAAGGCCCGTAACCCAGTGAGCACGCTTGACACTTTTCTATTAGCCCCCTGCTCAGCTATTGGTAGGGAGTCAATGTTCCGTCTCACTTGAATGTCATACAACTTGTATATTTTGAGATTCTTCTATCGCATTTTTGTTCTTTTAAATGACAGTTGGGAATGAGATCGTCATCTCCAGCCCCCCACCCCCCCCATCTCCGGAGAGCAGATTGTGTCCTCCAATTGTCCTGTCAAAGTTAGTTATCACTTGTCAGCATGTAGTGCAGTCAGAAGGAGACATCAGGGCAAGCCTAGCTGACTGTTGCAATTGTTAACCCCCCACTTTGTGCAGTCAAGATCGTGCCGAAGCTACAATGCCGAATCCCAACTGAAATTCCATCTCATGATCTCCTGGCTTCTCATGACTGGCATGCCATCTATAGAGATATGATGAACTGCCTCGGTAAATCTCCGTCGCTGGCAGATCTCACCCTGACGGACAGCTCAGATGATAAAAAACAGAAGGGGGTCTTCCCAGCTCGAAACTGTCTTTGGAAAGAAAGCACAACAGACGATACTACAACTAACAACCTACTTCCCTCATCAGATCACGGCAAAAGTTTTTCAGGTAGTGAGGCCTGTTTGGGAGATGTGCTCCATTAGTGTGCTCAAGTCACTGCCATGTAGCTTTATAACATTGCATTTCGCAGAATGTTCAAAATGCTCCAGCTCAGCCAGGCAGGTAAAGAGCGGCTTTCACTGCTGTGCTTGTCTGCTCTTCAGAAGGCACTTGTACTCTAAATAGCATAATGTGGGCTCTCTCTTTTTTTTCCTTCATTATTTTCCCCCATTTCATCAACTCATTTCTTACCTCCACTCTTAATCCTTCTTGATAATCATCTTCATCAGAGTTTTTTTGGAATCATGGTCAGAAGTAAATTTTTCAAAATGTGCTTTAACCTCATGCTTTGCAAAGTAAAAATTCATGCTGGTCTAAAGTGTGGTCCTTCCACCAGTTTTGGCTCTGAACCGGTACTTCCTGCATGTCCTGATTACCACTGCTGTTTCTCAGGTTTCCAGTGCCAGGAAACGCCATATGTCTTTGCTTATGAACGCTTGAGTGGAGTTGATTAACGATGAATCAAAGCGCTCCATTCCAGGTTCACAATTTCACTCACTCGCAAGCCATCCTTGCCCAACACACACACACGCTGTCAACGACTGCTTTGCGTCTCAGTTGAAGCCTAATGGGTTCCTTTTCTGCTTTAATGTGGTCATCAGGATTTCTGGTCCACTGATGAACCGATCACTGACCTGATGTTTGCACACACATTTCCTGTTTACAACCACTGGTAGAGTACACTGAACCTTGAAACTGGTGATTATTATTATTATTTTTTATCCCTTTTACTACAGTTACATTATCTGCTGATTATAATGGTAATGGTAAATAGTTTCCTCTGACTAAGTGTCCCCAATTTCAGTACAACCTTAAAACACAAATTTCAGAAGAGGTCCACCACAGGAGCTGCTGGTGTTAATTCCCGTAATCAGTTGGGTGTGCATGGGCAGTTGAACACACAGATGACTACTCCGAAACAACAGTTAACAGGGTGGCCAGACTGAATTCCACTAGTCCGACTCAAAAACTTAATTGAGTGTATATCAATCTTAGCTTTTCCTTGCCAGGAGTTGAATTTCAGTGTAGGCCTATGAGAACTATGCTTTTATTTATGGGCCCAACACAGTTTAAAGGTCATGTCACATTACACGTCTTTTCTGGCAATTTTCAGTGTAGTCTTTATTTACATAATCTTAGTAAGTCGTAACTTACCCAAGAATTCATTCCTTTTAGTCTACAACTTGTGCCGATAAAATCAAGTTAAGTGGCATTGTCATACCAACCATACACAGTACTGCACCATACAGTGGCATGAAATTATGTTTTTCAGGATTGCAGTGCAACATAAACATAAACTCAGGACAAGTACAAGACAGGTAAAGAACCATACTATATATAAATAAACAATAAATATACATAAGGGAATATATAATGAATAAATAAATGTTGTTAACAATAATAAACAACAGTGGTAGCAAGTGTAACAAATATTCTGCATTTTAGTGAGCTTCTCAGGACGAGGGCAGCAGAGATTTCAGTGTCTGGACAGCCACAGGGTAGAAGCTGCTGGAAAACCTGGCAGAATTGGTTTATGTGCCACAGTACTCTTTGCCAGGTGGCAGTGGGACAGAGGGACTGTGGGAGGGGTGCGAATCTTCCTTCATAATGCGGTAGGCTTTGCGGATGCAAAAAAAACAAAACAAACTTGCTGGCTATGCCACCGGACTACGTCAGTTTACACAGTTGAAAATCACTGGGCATGTCACATTTAGTGACTTTTCAGCACAATCACGCTCACCCCTCTTTGTCACAGTCAGTAGTGTGCTGCCTGACAGAGCCAGTGCTGTACAAAGGGTTAGCAGGTATGGCGAGTTAAGTCACAGCCTTGGCTCATCATGCAGATGAGCTTCTTTCGAGTTTGTGAGGTCCAAATCACCCACCTTCCTTATACCTTGTTGCTGCATTCTTTGCTCTATTCTTCAGGATGAGCATTCATTAGTTGACAGCTCTCATACGGAGTCCACCCCATGTACTGAAGACAAAACCAAATCAGTTTGTCAGAGTGACTCGTAGACTCGGTGAAGTGAATCTCTTGGCATGTCACAATACGTGACAGGCTTCATGGCAGTGTACCACCGGACTGCCTCTGACTGGCCCAGATTATACAATTGAAGGCTATGACTGACAATTGATGGAAAAGTCGTCAAATATGACGTGGCCTTTACTGTTTGTGGGCATTGCATGCATTTTATTTCTGATTGAGCACTCATTAGCTGTTAATATTCACAGAAATAAAGAGAATATCCGACCACATGTGACTCACTACAATAAAAATGAAACTGGGGAGTGCCTACAGAAATGACAGCATTGGACACGTGGCATAACTATTTGTAGCTTATTCTGGTTTTCTCAAGATTATGTAAATGAAGGCTAAAATTGAAAATCTTACAAAATATCCTGTAGCTTGATGCTGGTATAAGGAGGCCAACCATAAACAACAACAAGTCATGACAGTCATGTACAAAATCAAAGAAAGAGAAGCTAAATAAAAAGTTAATATGAAGCAATAACTTCTATCTTGGAGCATGTCTGAGCCTCACTGGTGGGGTGGATTGCCCATTTTCCCACTAAAGTAGTACTAAGCACTCCTCTTCTCACCTCCTGCCTTTCTTTTCACCACGGCCTAGTTTGCCCCACGTCTCCTCAAGGCTGTAGACTTAATGGCAGGCCTGCGTTGTGTTGGCATTATACCTCTCATCTGAGTCACTTCCAGCCAAGCACCAGAAGTGCTTCCACCAGCAACAGCTTCTAATGTCTGTGGACGCCCGAGCCTCCAGATTGCTGGGTCTAGCATTAAACTTTGGGAAGTTGTGGTTCCACCTATTGGGCTCACAAGTTCATGGCTTGCCTCCTACTAATTGACACCTTTAAAATGGCCCTCCAACTAGAAGTCGTGTAACAAGACATTGACTTAAGTAGAGGGCCTGGCAGCCCAGCATCTGCTGAGTCACCTGCCTTCTGCTGTTCAAGGGTTGTAATGAGATCTTCTTCTCTGCAGCAGTGTCCCTGCATATTGCCTTTCTGGCATCTCAAACAGAGTGTCCCCCATTTTCCTACACTGGCATCTGTAGTATCTGTAGGATACTATAAGTAGGGTTTTCCTTTCCTCCAAGAGGACTGGTGTTTACCAGACTGATGGTGCCTGTGCCTCTGACAGCCTCTTGCCAGGCTGGCAGCCATTATGATTGCCTGTAATTGTTTTTTTTTATCTCCACAAGTTAAATGAGAAAATACTTGTCAGCTTTGAATTTCTGCATGTTTCCTAGCAGTATGCCCTGATGTTGTAGATGCTCAGATTCACAAAATGTAGATCTTGTGACTTTTAGATTAAACTCTTTTTGCTGAAATTGTTGTAGAATGTCAGCCAATACATAATTACAGAGGCAGGTGCACTTGGGCTCAGATTTGTTCCTGATGGATCAGGGTGTTTACCTGAATATACACTCCAGTATGATTACAGGTGGTACTGAAATAATGCAGGAAACGAAATTAAAAATGAAGTTTTAAAGATGTCTTAGCTAAGAAGGACAGGGACGTGACACTTAAATTAGAAAGAATTTCAGTTTAAGACAACATTGGTATGTATGGTCAGAAACAAAAGCCAGCAGCCACATTAGTTTCAGGCCATTTGTTTATAGACTTGGTTGATATCCTCGTTCATTTCTAGCACATTCCTTCTGAAAAAAACCAGTGTGCAGGTTTGCTTCCAGTATGCTGAACATCACTAACTACCAGGTTAATGTGAGTTTGCTTAGAAGCAGTAGGTTTACCTAACGCACGCTCAGGATATCTATCTGCTTGCACTTACGGCTGCTAAAGCATTTCTAAATTTGTATTTTTGTATTGTTTATCAGTTTTGCGTGATGTTAATGTATTGTATATTGTAACTGTGGCTTTTGAGATGAAGTCAGCATGCTTCTATTATTAACAGTATTAAGGAAATAAAGTGTTGTTTGATATTTCTAGTCACTGAAATAATTGTTGTTTTATGAACTGTGTATGGCACTGCTTATAAAACATGACCTATTCTAAACTTTTCACATGAACACACCATATAAAAAAGAAAGAGCGTAGGGCATACGAAGGTGAGATTGTATACGGTCGTGAGTTGGAAGGACAAAAAGACAAATGAGGAAGTTCCCCCAACTGTCAAAGAAAGAAACAACCTAATTTGAAGTGATCAGGAGGAAAAAAGAAGAACTGCTCGTTACGAGGAGAGAGAGAGAAGCCCTGAACGCAGATGATGGAGAAGATGAGGAGCAGAGGTTGCTTATGAGAATGATAGCGAGCAATACATTTTGGAGATGATGGAGACTCGCTGCCTGCGGTTGGGTACAAAAACCAGATGGGCACATTTTTCTCCTGTGCTGTGCTGCTTCTTTCCCTCCTCCTCGGCTCTCACTAATATCCTTAAGCATTCAAAATGAGTTTCAAAATTAACTGAGACTCTCATTAAGCGTGGAGGACTTTTTCTGGCAAATTGAAAGTACCAGTGATTGACTCTGGCCTTCGTGCCTGCATGGCTCCCTTAGCAGACCTGCCCTGTGTTGTTTGTAAGATGGCATTCTTGTCACCCCTTCTGTTTCATGTATGTCATGCGAGCCAGCAGCAGAAGTAAGCCTCTGTGGAGTAAACGGAGCACATGCTTCTTTCCTAAAAATATAATACAGCGGTGTGATCTTTTAGTGGCATTTGCCAACAAAACCTCCAAAAAAGTAAAGCAAGAAGAAAGCACAGAAGTTCAAGTGGGGTCTGCCAGAGATAACTGTTTGTGAGCCCTGCAGACGGAGTGACGGAGACGAGCCACGGTGATTGTCTAATGTTTAATGGCTTCAGTTAAACTGCCTCTTTTATTGTACTTGATAAAATCCATTAACATAAAGGTGGTATTTGACTGCCAGAACGCTTGTTTTGAATCTTTTCGTTAGCATTATCAATCAGATTGTATTTTTGTTAATTCATGAACCTTTAAATTGTCTTCACTAAATGAATCTGAACCATTTTTTCCCTCTACCTCATCCTCTGTTTTGAAATTTTTCTAGCTTTAGTTGCCACAGTGGTCGAGTTGCTGACAGATCACCTGTGCCTGGGCCCCTTGGTTTTTTCCCTGGTGGGCCGTCCCTCTCTCATTATCCCAGGCGGCTGCTTTGGGGCCAGCATGGCAGCGGAAGACAAATAAGGGCGCATTTCAGCAATCAGTTCTGTTGACAGATTTGCAGCCCACCGTGGAAAGAAATTCACCCCCTTGAGTTTCTTCCCATTGTCCTTCAGGTCCTGCAAGTGAAACTCAACAAAGTTTTCAGAACTAGTTGGCAATAAAAATTCATAGCCTTGGAATTAAGCAAAGATATGGCAGGACACTGAATTTGCGTATTGATTATCTGTATGTGGCGTGATTCATCAAGAGCGTAAATCCATCTGCAGAGAAGAAAATCTTTTTATTCTTAGGATTTATTCAAATGTTTTGCATTTGTTTATTGGAGGTTGAGGTAAGAATTTAGGAAAGACCCCTGGGCAGGACTGCATTAAGTCAAATAGCAGGGCTGCCGTCTCCTGTTTTTGACTTGTAGTACACAATTTTCTTTGAATGGATTACCTGCAGAATCAGCAATTGATGAACTGAAAACAGTTGAGTGACCGTTGCTGTTAAGGAGACTTCATAAATTCTTTCTTGAGCGCTTAATTTATAGCCATCTGGCGCTTGGGTATTCTCACAAATATATATGATCTAATTTGACAAGTGTAAAGGCAAGCATTTAAGAGTTAATATTCTTAAAAAGGCAAACCAAAATGGTGTAATGGACTTTTTAACTCCTGACTCTTGTTAGTAGCCGTTGTGTCTACACTGTACATAAAAAGGATTTGAAAGGCAGAAGGATGAGTTTGGTTTCCTGGATGTAAATTGCCATTTGAAGTGGAGATATTATTGTGGTACAGTTAATACTGTCAGTAAATTTCCTGTCTTTAAATTCCCAGAAGAGATCTTTGGTGGACAGGTGCAGCTCCAAAGGCCCTGTATGGAGTTTAAGCTGGCATTTTTCTCACGTCTGGTTAAATGGTCACTCTAAATTGGCCGCCATGAGTCAGCTTACTGTGCAGTGGAGTGGCACCTCCTCTGGGCTTAGCTCCTGATGTGCCCCTGGTCCTACCACTACAACTCCACACAGTTCAATAATGGGAACGGATGATTATCATATACATTTTTGTGGCAAAGTAGTTTGTGATGCCTTTCGTCCAGTTCCCTTTGTGGACTGTGCACATTCCCTCTCAAAATTATATACATGTATCCTTAAAATGGCCCAGTGTGAGTGGCTGTCTGAGTGTGTCCTGTAGTGCAGGGGTCCCCAACCACCGGTCCGCGACCCACTACCGGGCCGCAGCCGTCTGACAGCCGGGCCACGAGAGAACTGCCGGCAACGGAGACTCACTCAGACTTTTCAGAATGCTTGCCGGGCGGGGCTTTGCAGCGGTGCAGAGAGAAGAGAGAGACCGAGGTGAGAGAGTATTACAACAAAGTATTTTTACGGTCCCGGCAGTTTCCCCATATGACACGAGTCTATAGAAATTGCGTTACTACGAAGTACATTCAGCAGATGCTTTCATTACAACGAAGTGACCTTGAAATGCCTGAATGAATCATCTACAGAGCAGTTAGATCTGTGGTCACAGCTCAGATGTGCACGTTTGCACAACGATCCCCAAACAGAAACATTGTAAAAAAAATTCTTTCTTTGAACTTTCCTCATACTGTTTTTTTTTTTTGATGTTTTTGTTTCCTGTGGTTTTTAGTGATACCTTTTGCTTATTGCTTGTCAACATTTGAAAAACATCCATTGGAATTTAACTCATTGTCACCCTCCTATAGAAACGGCAGACACGAAAAAAACGATAACAGTGTTAATGTTTGTGATGTGCAATCTGTTGGAATGGCAAATGCAAAGCATATGTCTTTGTTATATGCAAAAAAAGAAAAAAATCTCAGGTTGCAAATGTATGTGAACTGCTTAATAACTTAATAATAAAAGAAATGTTATGTAAATTGTGTATAAAATTGCCCCCCCCAAATCCCCCACCCGCCCCCCTGACCGGTCTGTGGAAAAATTTGCATCTAATAAAGTGGTCCTTGCTGTCAAAAAGGTTGGGGACCACTGCTGTAGTGGACTGGCATGGTATCGGCATGGCACCTGAAGCTGCTGGTATAGGATTATACTCCCCTGCAATGGAGGTGGTGCTTTGAACAGTGCGTAGGAGTAGAGGAGAGATTGCACCTTCTTCGAGACTCCATTAAAAGCAGAAGCACAAGCAAGGCTCCATTTTTCTCGATTTTGATTTGCTCTTTTGTCATAAGGCTGTGCGTATAAAACTCGTATATTTCTGTACATACCGTGTACGTGTGTTTATACTGTATATACATGTACATACAGTACGTTGATACCATTCTTGGTAAATCAGTTTAAATGTGTAGCATCTCAAATATAATTATTTGAATCTGAAGGGTTAGAACATTAGAACATGTCTTTTTCTGCTATCTTAAAACATGTTTAGGATTTACTAGTTTGGTGAAATTTGTGTCAACAAATTGTTTTACATCAGCGTACACTAAGCAGCAGCTTCAGAAGAAAACAATAAGCGATTACTCCTCCGGCTCGATTGGCATGTTGGGTAACTTGTCTTGAAAGGACAAATACGCAGATAGAATGGAGAAGCCAGAGGGATCCACAAATGATTGCTGTATTAATCCACCAAGAAAGCAAATAGGCTTATAATCTTATTTATCCTGCTGCCTTGCACTCTCGATGCAATTCATACTTCAAGTTGATATGTATGAGTAACCTTCACCAGCTGAAACACTTATTAGAAGAGATTCTTTTTCAGAGGGTAGGCAGTGAGTTATCTTGTCGCTTGTTAACAGTGATCGTGAGTTCCTTTTGTGTTTTTTTTTTTTGCAGATTCTAGATCAGCTCTCACACATTTTAGTAAGGAACAGAAACGCATGAAAGGAGGCTGTCCACGTGGTCATCAATTATTGAGTTTTGTATTTCTTCCACAGTAAAAACAAGCTGTTGTTTATTTGTTCAGTGATTATGTCTCAGTATTAATTTAAATGCAAATTATGTGTAATGGATTGATTGTGAGTTCGTATTTTAAATACTAAGATATGCAATCTAACATAATGACAAAATATGATGTGTATCATTTGTAACCATTGGAAATGTAATACATGTAGCAGCACAAACAAAAGAACCAGGGGAAAGAAACTACTCTGTAGATTTTTGTGTTAAATATTAAGATTGTTATTAGTGACATCCTCTCATTGTGTTTAGAATGTTTGTGAAATTGATTTTATTCATTTAATACTTAACATCATATATCATGTAAGCATATTTTCATTTTCATCACAACTCCCCCCCCCCCCCATTCTAAAAAAGAAATCTAATTTTTCTTTTAGATATATATTGCACATGTTAAAAATCACAGATTTATGTGATTGTACCATTCATCCTAATTTTTCAAGTTTAAGACATAATTGTGAATCTGTGAAAACAGTCACCAAAACTGACAGCAAACAGTAGCAGTCATGGGTAGCAGCTTTTACAGTGTATCAGTCAGCCAATGCAGGGGTTTCCCCTTCGTTCCTATTAAATATATATATACATATACACATACACACAAACACACACACACACACACAGATGCACACCCTGCCAGTCAAAAGTTTTAGAACACCTCAGTTTTTTTCAGTTTCTCTTCAAATTTAATTAGCTGAAATGCAATGAATGACCTAAAATGGAGAAAAGGTAAGCTGTAAGCTGCCAGAGGTTTACATTTTCAGTTCATGTTCGCAAAAACTGAAAATTGGACATTTCAGAATTTACAAATGGACCTTCTTCAGGGAACAACTGATAGGTTACAACCTACAAATGTCCTGCAGCAATTAAAGTCAATGAAGCAAACAATTTGTACAGGTGTCCCAACTTCTGCTGATTACTTAAAACCCCTCTGTGTGCCTGAAAGCACAGTTGGAACAGACTGTGTTACTACACCCTGTGAGGTACTACTTGGACAACATTCCAGTGACAATGGCAAGAAAACTGCAATTAACAAATGAAGCAAGACAGAACATTATTACAGTTTGAAGTGAAGGCCTTTCATTTAGAGGTACTGCAAAAAACAATCAATGTGTCAGCAAGTACAGTGGTGTCCTACACAATCCAAAGACAATTAGAAACTGGAAGAAACTCCCATAGGAATCTGGCAGACCTACAGTCACAACCCTAGTTTGTGAGAGTCACCAGCTTGCGTGACAGGAGCCCAACAGCTTCAAGAGCAGCTTAACAGTGGTTGAAAAATGCAAGTCTCAGTTTCTACTGCGAAGAGGAGACTTTGTGCTGCAGGTCTGACAGGGAGAGTGGCAGTAAGAAAGCCATTCCTTAAAGGACAAAATAGGGCATTGGAATACCAGCTGTGGACTACCACAGACTGGAAGAACGTCTTATGGACCATTGAATCAAAATTTGAAATCATGCTGGGTGTTTGTACACCGTCAAGTTGGTGAAAGGATGGTTCCTCAGTGCGTGACACCAACTGTTAAAACGTAGAGGAGGAAGCATGATGGTCTGGGTTGGTGACTTGCGCAGAATTACTAGCATTCTGAAACAAAAGGGTTACCATAGTTTGGCTGTTATATCAGCAAAAGGTGGCTACTTTGATGAATCAAAAATATGAATAAACGCTTGTACAGATAATGATTCCTAGACTGATTTTTTTTTTTTATTTACCATTGTTTATTGTTCTATGCCTTGAATTCATGAAACATTAAGACATTAAAACTTCATGAATTTCCATAAAAACTGAAAAACCTGGGGTGTTCGTAAACTTTGTCCAACCTCTGTAAACCATTAAAGATGACTAATACATACTGTACAGTACAGTACACACATCATTTAATAAACAAAATTTATGAAAGTTTACAGTCATACTGACTATTTTAGATTTGAGATTAAAATAACACAATTCTAGTCCTCTTGAGATGCAAAAAGACTTGTAAATACTGCTGGATCTTCACACAGTGCACATATGCAGGGTGATTTGAAGTCTTCAGCATCAGTGTGTCAGGGACTGTGAGGCGCAATAAGATGAATTGACGTCCCCAGGTTTCGAGAGCCACGAGACACACACACACTGCTCATTAATTGTTGTTACGAGGAGCTGCTGTCAGTTTGTTGGTATATTTCTTACCAGAGCTCACTAGTTCAGCTTCTGTTTTTCTTCTTTATTTAAGTAATTGTTTACACAAATGCTGGTTCATATTGAATATTGCAGGAGTCCCAAAAATAGTCAAATAATTAATTGCCAGGAAGTGCAACTGTGCAATTTCCCAAAGAAATGTCTCATTGCAGACTTTATGATGAACGTTTTTGGGCAAATGTTTAATTTACATACACAAGATCTCATATATATGTATATGTGTATGTATATATATATATATAATATGTGTGTATGCATAAAACTGAAGTGTTTTTGTCACATTTGATGAAATGTAACCTTTCTTTTTTATTATAAGCACTAGTAAAATTAATTAAGATTCCTTAGAATTCAGTTATGGTTAGAAAGCTCTGTTTTGTTGCTGAATTTCTTTTTTTGTATTTTAAAATGTGAGTAGTCAATAAGTTTGGGAAAATTAAACCTTGTAAGTATCATAAAACATCTAATATACATAGTTCCTTTCATATCCCTCTAAAAATCTATCTGTCTTGTTTGTCTGTCTGTCTAAAAAGCTAGTAAGAGACAATCAAAAACAATTCTGCACATTAGACTAACCATTTTAGAAATATTCATCTATCCGTACAATTGTACTGTTTTTGAAATTTAAAATTTTGAATAGAGAGTATAAATGATTAAAAGAAATGCCATCAGTAGAAGAAATTGAAGGTCACAATGGAAAATCTCCGTTCGTAGTTGTGGAGAAACCCTGAAAGATGTGTAGGCTGCCCAAAAGTGTGCAATTCAAAATAGTTTTTGAACAGAGAATTCTGTGATCTCACGACAGTGTGAGTTAAAATGACTAAATAGTGAAAAGCTTTGCTTTGGAAGTGCAGCCCTTTCATGACCAGTGTAAAGTTGTAGGGAAAGAGGCAGTTCTGAGTAAAGGTTACTGTTAAAGAAAGTGACGGCTCTGGTAGTAGTAGAAATTGGAGTCAGGGAGCACTTAGAGGGACACAGAGCACTCTTGGTAAAGGATTCCGTAATTCTGAAAATAATATTGAAAGAAGGTAGGCATGCCTTCAGTGTATGCTTTACATGCTGTATAAAGTTAAGCACTGTTACTTCTTATTGTATATACAAACAGTTTCTGATCTGATTTTTCTCTTGTTTTTGAAGCTTGCATCTCTTTCAACGAGGAACATTTAGGAGAGGCAGCTGAAGGAGCTACAAACTCCAAATATCCCTTATCAGCAGAATGTCCGGGACCAGCCGGATCTTCAGCATATGAGAAGCCGGATTTTATCAAACCAGCCAACTTATTTAAAATGCCAAGGGAGCAGGGACACATGTGAAGACCTCTCTCCATTGCCAGCTTGCTTTCCCATGAACATGAAAGGAGGGTCTTTTGTGTTCATTCGGTATCATTTTCTTTTATGACCAAAAGCTCACTGGGGTGGGTTAAATGAACTTTTTTTTTATCTGTTTTAACCAAGACAGAAATGTCGAGCAGCACACCAGAGTTCTCTGTAAATGATTTTTTTGTTTTATGTTCAGTAAAACCTGAACAGGATTTCTAACAGATGGGCACACAGCTTAGTTTATATCTTTTAATGATTATATTGTAATAAGCCAGTCCACTTACTATCGAATATTCAGTGCTCTGAGATTAGAGTACAAGTTCTATTAAGAAGAAATGTGAAATGGTATAATTAGCAGAATAATCACCCTAATGTTTCTTTTTACATTTGTGTAGTATTTTAAATGAGTATTGTATTTTCAAAATGAGCCCACCTATATACTAAAGAGGAAGCTAATGCATTATTCTGTAATCCCCATGATGGGACACAGCACTTTCCCCTAAATACATAATGGGGCGTGCTTGTTTAGTATTGCTTGACCACCATTTTATGTTGCGGTCATTAGAAAAATTGCTTTGTGTCGCTTTGCAAATTTGTTGCTCCACATTTCACATTAACACAATTGAAGGTGGCTTTGTCCCCCGAATGCTTTGGCTTGCTGACTCGTTCAGCAGCACTTGTAGATGTTTTTTCCTGTCACACCCCACCAGAAAGTAATCTGTATAAGAGGTTAGATCTCCCAGTCACCCCCACTCAGCACTCATTGCTAGGATGTATTTACAAGTCTCTTTGCTAGAACAGTTAGCATTTGCACAATAAAAGCACTTTGTTTTTTCTGCCCTTGAGGAATTATCTATCTACGATTGATATTCAAATACTGTTTGTATTTCAATATCAGTTGTAAAAAGGCATGAATTGAAGATATGCTAAATATGCCAGGCCACCATTAATACAAGCTGCTATTATGATAATAGTCCGTTAGCTGGGGAAGAAAATGTTTTTAGATGTAGGTTTGACTAGATATGAGTTTCAGTGTTTTAGCTGACCGTAATCATACGGGTCACATCATTATTTGACATATTCACACTTTTGGCCTGACTTGAACAATATCTTAAAACCAAGTTCTTGCAGCAAGAGATTTAACAGGCCACTTAGTGGAGTGGCGGTCATTCTGAGCCCCTTGTTCTGATGTTTAATGGACGTAAGTGTCACTTGGAATGCCTTAGACAGAACTGTTTAGTGTTACAGAGACTGGGAGAAATGGCCAGAGCAGCATTTTTAAGTGATGGGCATGCAGGTTCATTTCTGACTTTAAATGGCCGTGTTGTAGTGAGACATTCCAGAAAGAGTAATGAGTCTGAAGTATTCATAGTGGGTGAAACAGCTGTTTAAAATGCAGTCGTGTGTGTGTGTGTGTGTGTGTAAGAGGTCAAAGTGCACCCCGTTTTAAATGTGGCAGCGCAGGTGATCACTCCTAATATTCCTTCTAATACTGGAGTTTCTGGTTCCCTCTGAAAACCCAAATAAATGATTGTTGGCAGCTGCCAGCCTCCATTTCTCTTAAACTGTTCTCAGTCATCACAGCGCCATACAGTACTCAGATGGGACCCGAGCCTCCAGCCGTGCTGGCCGTGATCGCGGGGCTCTGGACTCTCGGTGTACACCTGGGTAATAATCTTCCTTTCAACATCAGTAAGCACAGACGCTTTGTTAGGTGAAACTGAGATCAGACCTTGGGGGCCATTTCTCGTACGGTTATCCTTGTGTAGGATCAGCTTGAATACTTTCAACCATTTGTATGTTACGGGCACTCTTCACTTGCAGTTTTGTAAAGGCTTATATTTTATTGCACCAATTCATGTAAGAAATGCATCTCCCTGCACCCTTGAGGACCCAGACAGTGACAGCTTGAAGGAGCAGGCATACGTCTACTGTATGTGCCCATCCCCTACCCCCACCAGGTTTAGGGGAGCATGTCCCACTCTAATTAACATTCACATTGACGACACTGCCTGCATATTTTAGGGACTAAATGTCCAATCCTGCCAAAGTAATGAAAATGTTCAGGACGTCTGAGCGTGTCATGTGGGCGCTGTGAATTGCCCTGTTACAGTTAAGAAATCTTGCGGCCTGATAAAACTCATATTTCATTCCCTGTAAGGATTACCTGTCACCAGGAAAAGAGATGTATTGATCTGTTTTCCTTTTTAAAGCAGCAATCACCTGGCAAAGGCACCTAGAGCAGTCTGACTGAATGATGCCCACACCATAACCCACACAGTGTAGGTGCTGCCAGTGACCCCAGAGTGACAAAAAGAACGGCACACCACCTTAAACTCGGTGTGAACCTGGGGGAGAGCAGCTTGGCTGCCCAGAGCATTTCAAGGTCTGCTTCCTTAGTTTAAAACAAGCTTGTGTTTGTTGTTCATGTCATTGGGGGGGATCATTTGCCACTTTGAAGAGAGACTTTTCATGCAGCCACCGATACAGCCGCTGACATTTCAGTTGAAAGGTAATGTGTCAAATTTAAAATAATTTTCTACTGTGTTCACATGTAGCAGGCGGTCTACCTTGTAGCCCTTGAGGTCTCAGTGCATGGATTTTTTTGAACTAGTGCACCCCATTTCAGTAATGCAGAACGCTTTATGGTCCCCTAAATGCATTACATCCATGGGCGCACAAATGGTCTGCCGGAGTGTGAAACTCAAGAATGCCGCACTTTGTGTGGACTTTTACGGCTCTTGGAGGTTTATGGTTGGCTGCCTGTTTTAACCCTAGCAGAGGTTTATAAAGCTCACTGTGACTTTACTCTCGCCTGAGTGTATTTAATGCCAATGCTTAATTTCTATGTATATTGTTACACATAAATATTAGACTAATTGAAACAGATTATAGTAAAAGACAAAAGCAGATAAAACTCACGTTTCATTTGTTTGTGGGCAAAAATTCTGCTTACCTGAGTCTATAGTTAAAAACAAGTTCTGTAAAGTTTCAGCTGTCTGCTTTATCAGGTGTAGCTCTGACCTCCTTTTCCAAGTTTTTTATTAACTTAATTAACTCCTCTGTCCATTTTTGTGTTTTTTTTTATTACCATTCAGAGACGCACAGGCCACTGCAGTACCCTGATAACCGAACAACTATCTTTAGATTTTTAGGGTTAAGGTTGGATTGTCCCCATGTCATCTTAATTCTGTATAAAAGTGTAGAGGTTAGATGGACTCTTTATTATCCCAGAGGCACATATAAATAAACACAGAGTGGGAGCCCATTGCAGCGTTAATGTGATCTGATCTGTTGATCTCTGAGTCGACAAGTGGCACCTCATAATTTGTACTCTTTCAGGTGAACACATTTCCCCAACATTCACCGTCTTTACTGCACACAGCAGTATGAAGCCTGACACTTAGTAACTGGCGATGCCACCTTCATTAATGGTAACCTGTACCCAGTTGTGCATGTCAGTCTTCTGGGTTCATACCCACTTCAGCACATTTAATTGCAGGCTGCCATTCGTGTCACAAGCGGTGTGAAGATGAAGGATTTGGTTTGGCCGCTGCATTGCACGGTGATACTACTTAGTGTTTGTGCATCTTGGCTAGTTGTCACATTCTGTTAGGCTTAAAGCTTGTGCTCGTTTAGCTCTGACATTTTCCTGAAGAATCTGTCCTCAAATAATTGTAAGCCATCTGGATCCTGAGGCTTTAGAGCAACAACCTTAAACCTTTTTAATCCTGCCGCCTGCTGGGGGTGAGGGTTGTTGTATGTTGGGGTCCTGTTTTCTTTTCATTGCCATGCACACCAGTCTTGTTGTGGTGAGGGCCCGAAGTAGGAGAGGCCTGCACACCTTCACATATTATTGTGTACTGTGGGGTCTGTTGCCAAGAGGCACAACGCTGCTGAATTACTGCCATCTGCATGCCGTCTGCTAAACAGTGGATTGGTGGATTTCTAAGTCACAGATGGACTTCTTCCCTTGTCAGCAAGGTTGCCATCTGATTGTGGACGGTCTCTTTTGATCGGCTGTGATCCTCCTTAACAAACCTGTTTTTGTGACAGACAGTTTCTGGTGGTGACAGGTAAGGGTTCCAGTCAGGAAGGAGCCACTTAAAGTCAGACCTGACCGCAGCCATCATTTACTGAACTGATTAAGGCGCACCATTCAAAAGACCCTTTAGGAGTCACACACCTTCTCCAGCAAAGAAAGAACAGTTAGAACGTTAGAGCAGTGTACTCAGAAAAATGAAGTAAAACTACAGTTGTCTGTATTATTTGTGTAACCGGTAACTCCTTAATTATTAGGACTTGTAAGATGGGCAGAATAACATGTTTTACTAAAAGATTTCTGACCAAATAATACATTATTATTTTTTTATGCATATGTGTAAAAATAATATAAAATGAGTGATCACCACCAGAGGATGATCTTGTGGAAGCCAAAGTAATACAATAAAAAGGTGTTAACAAAACAATCTTACAAAGAATATAAGGAGTATTAAAGGAGCAAAAGCAAAACCAATCAGTTGCATTGGGATCGACAGCATCCCAGTGTTCCATGTAGAATGCTACAGGCTCTGGACAAACCCACCTCTCTCACGGCACGTATGTCTGGCTGACCCCTGGCCTGTCTGCAGAGTGACCTGAAGGGGCTTTTAACTTAGTTCGGAAAGCACCCCAGGGAGAACTTGTCTAATTCCTGAAAATGGCTGCCTTTAATAGCCCCCGGGTGTCCCAGGTCCCCCAGACCTGGCAACATAAGGCACCCCCGTCCATTACAGGAACCATGAAAAATTCAAGGGGCTCCCCTGTTGCCCCTGCCAGACTTGGGGATCTTTTGTCCCATAGGTTTGAGGTCCTCACTGCCCCTGCCTGTTTGCCGGTCCCTTTCAGCACATCCTATATAACTTTGGGGAACAGCACCCCCTATTGATGGTGGTCAAGTACTACATTCATTCAGTTTAAGTTTGTTCTTTTTACGTTTCGTGTATATAGCTAGTTTCCCATTGTACAGAGGCTTTCTTTTTTTATTTCTCGTTTCGGTGTGTTTGAGATTTGTGTTATTACTGGGTAGAGAAGGATGGCAGTTAATATTGAAACCCTCGATTCTCTGATTAGCTTTGTGTTGCTGAGGGCAATGCGCCCAGAGATCACCTCCTGGCTGTTGGCAGGAGGGTATCCTGAGATGGACTTCAGTCCGGTCCCGCATTGGTCCTTGCTGTGCTCTTGACTGTGGAGGCAGTGAGCAGCAACCTGCTTCTGAACTAAGAGAAACGTTGTGATGTACACATTCCTACTGAATAATGTGTGAAGCCCACAGGTTTGTTGGAAACTTTACTTGATGAAGCAATTATTTTGAAATACCACCAGCAGTTGACTAGAATGCTGGAAAATAAACTCTTTCATACAGCTTGGCTGCCTGTGTAACTACAACCGCATGTTCTTTCTGAGATCCTCCTAATCCAATCTCGGGTCTATCCCAAGAGCACTGGGCACAAGGCAGAATAAGTCCTTAGGCAGGGGACATGTCTAGCAAATGAACTGCAGTGATACCTTGGAATCCAAACATAATCCGTTCCAGAACCCTGTTCGAGTTCCAAGGCAATTTTTCCCCTTTAAAATAATAGAAACTGGATTAATCCGTTCCTGGGTCCCATAAGCTCAAATTTTCAAAATGATTTTAACAGTAAATACACTGGATTTTATGGTAAAATATTAACAAATAATAATAATATTTGAATAAAAATGTAAATTAATATAATTAAAAATATAAAAACCTGTATTTACCTTAAAAAGGAATGATGGTGGTGCATGTGGAAGGCGGAGGAGGAGGAGATTATTGCTTGGAAGGCTTTCCTCTTACTCTTACCCTGTATTTTCCTCACTACACTTTTTAGGACCCATGGAGAATATACTAAGTTGTTATTATATAAAAAAATAACACAAAACAGGCACAGAAGCATAAATTAGCAGAGAAAATTACACAAGATGCTTTCACTACAGCTTCCGACAACGAACTGAACGATAAAGCATATGGGTGGCCCGAGCGCAGGGGAAACGTACGCACACACACACACGAACAACGTGCTGGACGTTTGGACTCCGGGGGCAATACTGTACATGTAAAAAAAAATCAACCTGCTTCAGACACTGGGAGTAAGGCCCCAGTAAGTAAATGGCTAGCCTGTCACGGGTGTTTGGTTGACGTTTCTCTTCAATGCCCACCACAAAGATTTCAAAGGCAGCAGTTTGATGTTCAGAAAAGGCTGTGTGTCGTGTGTCAGTGTCCGCCATTCAGTCCCAGCAGACACATTATACATTACTGTATGTGGAGATTACAAGAAGCAGATTGCTGTTTTTTTTTCTTTAAACTAGAAATCGCCCATTAGATTTGTTTTTTATTTTTAAAGTTTTTTGTTAGTATGATGGTGCAAAACTTTCACGCTTCGTTCTCGTTTCACAATCTGCACTTTAGTGTGTACTGAACACCTTTATTTTGTCTTCAGATCTTTTCCTCCTCCTTGACTCTGTCCCAACAAGGACTTGGCAGGCCTTAGAAGTTTTCTGGTCAGTAGACAGCATGGCTGTTTCTCACATGTCTCTATACAGCTGTGTCTTGTGTACAGTGTAGGAAACAATTCAAAAAGGGAATTCATGTGTAGCCCCCCAAAGGCGGCTGCTTGTACCCCTCCGTAAAACATTCTACTGGAGGCGCCTGCTCATCTGTCATGGGCCGTGCTGGGTGTCAGTCTGAATGCTGCCAGAGTGCCCGCTTTGTAATTCAGGAGCACCCCTGGTGGTCCACACTGAAGCAAATGAGCAGGCATCTGGATGTTTATTTAAAGTTGAAATTACACCTCAAGTTCAGTTTGAATTTGTTTATTCGAGCATCAGATTTATTTGAGCACTGGGCCCATCGTAAAGGCCTTGATTTAAATTCCTCTGCAGTCATCGCTTATTATCATTTCATAGCTTTTAAACTGGAGCCCCTTTTTGGTCCACTTGGTGCTAATAAAACTACTGCAACATCTACAGATTTTTTCCCTTTCTAAGGCCCAGGGTGCTCAGCGCTCATTTATCATGTTCATTTTTTTAATTGAGATTTTAGGCAGCTAACTCATGCAATATAAAATTACCACAACTCGTATTGTTGTCATTATTCTCAATAAAGCAAGCATGCTGCCTTACACGCTCCTGCAAGTTAAGTGTTTCCTACAATTACAGCAGGCGCGGCGCGCTCAGTGTCGGAGGTGTGTACTGCACCGTGTGCATTTGGGGGCTGCGAGAGAGAGGACAGCATTTTGTATTGAGCATTATATACTGTAGTGAACGCACTTGTAAAAAACTAGACCTGTTTTTGAAGTTGAGGCACACCATTTTTCTTTTTTACTGCTAACTGCAGTTGTCTTTTGACCTCGGGTAGAGGAGCCGTACACAGTTATGGGTGTCTCGAACCAGCAAACTAAACAATCCCTGTGTTTGACCGTACTTGGGCAGCGCGCTGTCATTCTTGGGAGTGGACTTGATTAAAATAGTAACACAAGAAAGATGACGGCAGATACACAACAATATGTCTACCTGACAAGATGCCTTTACTATAATGAGCCGTCACGGGCTCTCTCCTAGCATTCTACCGCGTGACAGCCGCAGGTCCAGCAAGTCCGTACTCACTCTTGGCTCAACCCAGAGAGTGCATTGCAAGTAACAATCAGGTTTTAGGGTCTCTGATTACTTAAAACAATGTATGAGAGGCCAAAGAAGGCAATGTCAAAGTTAGTTTGTACTTCATGGTCTCAATTCACACCAACTGAAGTTCACACTGTTCAGAAGTCGTGTCATGTCATTTCCTAACAAACTTAATCCAGACCAAGGGGCTGATGGGGGATGGACTGGAGCCTATCCCAGGTAACATAGGGTGTAAGGCAGGAACCCATCACATGGTGAACACACACATAAGATAGGACCAATTTGGCTAACCTGCACATCTTTGTACATTAGGAGGAAACCAGCAACCCACAGACATGGGCAGAAAATGCAAACTCCATGCAATCGAGGACTTGGGACACAAACCCCGGTCTCCTCACTGCAAGGCAGCAGCACCCTCATTCCAGAAATGGCTCCTTATGTAAGATAAATAAATGAAGCCTACATGTTAACACTGTTGTTCTCTCTCTTTAAGAGAAGAGCAGGCAGTAACAGCTCTGTTCAACAACTTGAAAACCATACTGGCCAGGTGACTGTCCGATTCCTGCTTGTCCCGTTTTAGGAGGGGCTTGGCATTGTTGGTATGTCTGAGACATGCGCTTGCTGCTGCTGTTGTTTACTGGCAGAGGACGCCATCTTTGCTAGAGCTACTTAGTTGTGTGCCATGCTGCAGAACTTCATCCTCTTCTTGTAGCTGCACATGTAAATGACCTGAAACTGTTGTGCTTCTGATTGTTACCACTTAGGAAGCAGCTGGTATTAAGTATTCATTATTCTAGCACATTCTAAAGTGACTTACAAGGGGAGCTGTAAACAAAACTATGAGCGATCACAAAGTCCTCCAACAGTGAAGTGTAGTATAGAAGAGAAGGGTTTGGGATGTAAGCAACATCTTGCACACTGTGAACGAGGAGGGTCTGGTTCAAAGTAGGATAAATGGCCATGCGCACATAAAGCTCCCGCCGTGAGTGCCATCGACGTCTGTGTGGTAGACTCCTGTAGGAGTCCATTGTGTCCATTTGCATTGTATTACCAAAGCGCTCGACCCAATCAGTAATTTCAACATTTGTTGACTTGCATATCTAAAATGGAAATGAGCAAACCTAACAGCTAACACAAGCTTGCTTTCTTTCTTAATTTCTATAGTGGGAAGGACCACTTTTCAGTCTTTCTAATGAGTTCTTCTTAATTTTATGTTGTGTTTGCACACGTGTGTCATTTTTTGGTCCACTTTTCCAATGAAAGAGCCTTGGCTTGCATTGCATGGTGGATGTTGTCTATGCATAGAGTCGTAATATTCAGATGACACTGGGGGCAAGGCTGCAGCTGCTGGGGGGATTTGGCCAAATATGACCATCTGGTTGTTTCTCCAAAGCTCTGCCAGTTGATTTTTGCTTTTTTTGAGTGCGTATCTTCAAGAATGCAGTACCTGCCACCGTCTTTAAGTAGACTTTGTGTTGTTCAGATAACATTTGCTTTGGAGTTTGGAAGATTTGTGATTTACAGCTAAAAATATTTGATCCCATATTGCAGTGGCTGATTCTGTGTGTCCTTTCCTTAGTGGCGTAGCATTTTACAGTTTTGGGGACCTTCAGGGTGCTGCAGTTGATGGACTCAAAATGTCCACCATGCCTAAAAAGTCATATTTTTTCCCCTGAGAAGCTGCATTTGGTGGTTGATTCTCATCGCATTTGTAGCATCAAAGCTTCCCTTTCTTTCATCAGCTTACTGAAATCATCAGGCCTCGCCTTGCAGCTCTACAGCATTTTCCTTTTGGTAATCGTCTCATCATTTTTGTAGGTGACTTCATATCATCAATGAACGTATCAGGTGGTGGTGTGTTCTGGTGGGCTTTATTTGGACTTCTCTCATGTTAAATGTTCTCCGGTTATTTGAAGTTTCATTTAAAACTGGATCATGAAGTTCAAGTATTTTGGTAATGGCCTCAGCGTCGTCCTTGTCATTGTCACTTACCCAAGCCTGGTTAGATGTTTAAATGTTCATGGCTTCTGTGCAGGTATTGTAAGTCTCGGATCTCTTGTGGAGCTCATTGCAGTTCCTAATAATCAAATGGACTTCCTGCGGCTCCTTGTGGTCAGTTGGTTGTATCTCTGTGCCAAGATACATAAAAACACTAAACTTAACGCATATCGATCACGTCAAAGCATTTGTCTTCTGCTCCGTCACATGCCTTTAAATGAACATTACGTTCATGGACTGAACACCATTGCATTTTACAACACTGACATTTAGCGCACAAATCTCCATTATGGGCAAAGCATCTCATTGTCTATATTGTATCAAGATCAAACCTGGAGGGGCTTTGTTGTTTCCCGAGTGGTGTGATAAACTTGTGCAGAGATGAACTGATGAATGGAGAGGCCTGGCACATGTCAACTCCTGTAGGGCACACTTTCAGAGAAAGCACCACCTGCTTATGGAAATGCAACGCCCCCTGGGATTGAGTAGCTTCTGTGCCGTCTCGGGAGGAAGATGGTGGAATATGGTGTTGTCCTCTCATTATTTCACTTGCAATATGGCTGTGGATTCCTGGATCACCACAACTGAATGGGTTTGCCTCCTGTTCAGCCACCAGAATTGCCTCGGCCCTTTTTGGTCTTTCTTTTTTTGACTCATCTCTTAAAGGTCTCCTCAATGGGACCGTTTCCTTGTTCTGAATTTAAACTTCTTGCCAATGCAAGCACAGTATGCTCCGTGTTGAAGACCTCATATTGTGTGCTTCCCTCCGAATTTGTCCCCGTTTCTTGAAGCTTGCGTCCCGCTGATCTCCGAGTGGCTGATTCTGTTCTCACGCCGTTGCCTGCGCAGTTTAAATGTCTTTCAGGACTGTGCTGGTGTGCTCAGTCTGCCCACCCAGAACCTCCAAGTAGTTTGTGGCTAAGATTGGCGAAGGCAGATGACGTATGTCCTTTCATGTTTTGGGTGAGGGCATGATACCTCTTAATGTTTGATACACATTCAAGTTTTAAAAAGGCAATGCTGTCCGATTTTTCTGAAAATATTTGTGGTGTTTCTTTCTAGTAGCAATTGTTTTGTATGTGTCTTTTCCATATGATGCTTCTGGTATAACTGAAAATTGTTTCCAATGAGATGCTATCTTGTCAATAAATCTTCAAAAGCCAGTGTTTTTTTTTTTTTGTCTGTTTCTGCAAAAAGTCAGACAATTTTTTTCTTAATTGGGTGGTCTGAGTTGCATACTTGTGTTCAGATTAATGCAATTTTGGGGGTGAACTGAACAAAGCGTAAGAGTGGAGTAGTGATCTGACCCTCAAGACGCGGCTGATTGTTTAAAGTGTGCTGCTTTACCACCTGCTGGAAACTCCGCGCTCACAGCCACTAGTATTATTATTGCATATTTAGTTGACACTTTGAATAAAAGTCCCATTGTAATTTTTCACAGTTTATAACTTCTGTTATGTTCACTGTGTAAACCTCCTGAGCCCTTGAGAGAGTTCTCAACAGTGTGACGGCTGTTTAATGGACCGCCTTACTGAAGGTTAGCTGAAGGTGCTAAAGATCACAGACACAATGTGTAGGGTCAACCAAAGTGATTAACTGAAAGAGGGAGTAACACGGGGCAAGAGACCACCATACGTAGATGTGGTGGTTTAACCTGCAGATCTTGCACCGTAGTGAAAGTGTGCATACAGTAGTAATCATCAAGGTCTCTCCCAAGCAGGCATTTCATGACAAATTGGTGCTTGTCCATCCGTGGTCTTCTGAAGAAGCACAAATGAATACACAAAGTTGAGGCCTAGAAACACAGAGGATGGCAATGAAACAGAGTGCAGCAAATGAGAGCCACATCAAGCTTACTTCTCCTTGAAATCAAAAGATGTCAGGGCACAAATATTGGCTTAGAACTGGAAGAAACCACTGGGACTTTGGAACACCCATCTACAGCTCTTAAAAGTCTGACCAGAAATGATCCTAATGGAAAAGCTGTGACCAAAAAGCCATTCCCCCGAGTTGGAGAGGAAGCCAAAGGGCTCGCCTACACATGCAAACACAACTACAACACTGGCAGCAGGTGCTGTGGACTGATGAGTCAAAATTTGAAATTTTTGGGTCTAAAAGAATTAATTTTGCCCAACAAGTGTTGAAGAACAGTACATGGATGAATTTTTATAGGCAACTGTAAGGCATGGTGAAGGCTCCCTGCAGGTGTGGTGCTGCATTTCTTCAAAAAGATTTGGTGAATTGATCAAAATTGATGGCCCGGTCACTGCTGAGATGTACAGGCCATCACACAATACCATCAGGGAAGCACCTGATTGATCCCGACTTCACAAATGACAATGACCTCAAACACACAGCCAAAACGATAAAAAGCCATCTGCGGCAAAAAGAGGCACCGAGAGTCTTGTAACAAGCCGTATGGCCTCGCCAGGAACCTCATCTCAAATGTCATGGAGCCCATCTGCAGTGGAACTGTTTCAGGTCTCCAAGGGGCTTCAAACAACTGACCATGTGAGGACTCTCAGGAACTACATGTAAGTGTACCTAAGAGAAGGCAAAAGGGGGTCTCTCTGAATACTGATTTTGTTTTTAAAACCTTTCCTAGTTTACCACCTTTCTTCAGTAGTGTTTATGGGGTCATCACTGTCACCTGTCTGGAGTACAGTGCTGGTCGGCCCGCTCCTCCTAGTCCTTTGCACACGTTTTAGACCTTCTTACTACCAAGAATGTGATGTGTTCTTGATGGATGTGCTACCAGAGCAGGACAATCCATTGGAGCTGTGGTGTTCAACCAGTACGCTTTGTACTTTAATGCACATTTTTGTGTTGAAGCTAATCAAAACAGCAGCGCTTCATAGATGGTGCACTGAGAAATGTGTGTAGCGCAGATGAGTGAACATCACTTTTATACTAATAGAAAAAACAAATGTTCAGAGTTTGAATTGAATGATACATCTGTTAATGACATGCATGTTTTGAGTTTCTTCAGGTAAAGAAGACAAAAGTTTTAAGGTAAGGTATTTATACTCGCTAATCCCGAGTGCCAGTGTGTTGCATGTTGATTAACACATGCCAGTTTAAATGTATTGTTTAACTACCTGTCTAAGACACGTTGAAGTTGAAGTAATCAATGTGTTCCTCAGCGTTGATGTAACGTATGTAGTATTACAATGCATTGCATTTTTCATTCCTACAGATGGCACTTCACAAAAATTAGAGAGAGAGGTTAGGAGCACACACTGGTACAGCGCATTGGCGCACCCACCACACGACAAACCAACTCAGGATCCCAGATTAGGACGTGAGTGCAGCCATGCAACGGGTGAACCTCAGCACCACTCTGAACAGTGGGAGGTTTTTTATGGTGCCCGGAGTGCCAATTCTGCCACCAACCCCCAGGTTTTCCCTGCAGGTCAGAGGGCCTACATGCTGGGCTGGATGCAGATTAACGTCATACCCAGGAGGGTGCAATGGCAGGTTAAGGGCCTTCCTTGCTCAAGGGCCCAACAGAGCAGACTCCCTTTTGGCATTTACGAGATTTGAACGGGCAACCTTCCAATTGCCAGTGCAGATCCCTAACCTCAGAGTCACCACTCCGCCCCACACACAAAAATTAGTGGAAATAAAATTCATTTGTCATTCCAAATGGATGGTGCATCACAAACATTAGTACAGTTTTTATGAATTCCATGCCAGATGGCATATAATGGAGGCAGCTACTGGACGGACAGACGGACGTACAGACACACAAGGACACTCGCCCTCTTATTACGGAGGACAACTAGAGCCCAGGCAGATAACGTAATGTCACATCGTTAAAGCGTCCAAATCCCGTAGATTGTGATGGTGTTATTGGGAGTCAGACTTGGGCACCACTCACCCTGGCACAGATGACTTTCTGATTGTGACATCCAATTGTAAAATTATACAAAAAGTTTTTTTGTGTTTAAAGTGATACAACATTCTGAAATTACCGAGGACTATCTATCTATCAGACGGTTGTGGCGAGTGCCCTCTTCTATGCGGTGGTGTGCTGGGGAGGCAGCATTAAGAAGAAAGACGCCTCACGCCTGGACAAACTGGTGAGGAAGGCAGGCTCTATTGTTGGCATGGAGCTGGACAGTTTAACATCTGTGGCAGAGCGACGGGTGCTCAGCAGGCTTCTATCAATTATGGGGAATCCACTGCATCCACTAAACAGTGTCATCTCAAGACAGAAGAGCAGCTTCAGCGACAGACTGCTGTCACTGTCCTGCTCCACTGACAGACTGAGGAGATTGTTCCTCCCCCACACTATGCGACTCTTCAATTCCACCCGGGGGGGTAAACGTTAACATTTAACATTATACAAAGTTATTGTCTGTTTTTTACCTGCATTAATATCAATCTTTAATTTAATATTGTTTATTGTATCAGTATGCTGCTGCTGGAGAATGTGAATTTCCCATTGGGATTAATAAAGTATCTATCTATCTATCTATCTATCTATCTATCTATCTATCTATCTATCTATCTATCTATCTATCTATCTATCTATCTATCTATCTATCTATCTATCTATCTATTTCTGGCCCTATGCTGCCGTTCTAATTAATGTCACCCATCTGTTGTCGGGTTTAGCCTTTGACTTGAACCAACGCTGCAGACTTTTAGGATGCATTTCTTTGCTAGCAGTGGACGGCTGCTTTTGTTGTACCCAACACCATAAAGGACTAATGGAACTCATACATGGCAAACAGGAATGTGTCCTTGAGGAGAAAGAAACTATAAAAGTGAACGCTGCCGCGATCCATCCCATAAAAGCAGCCTGCTCTCCAAGGAGACGTTTCTACTCCGTAGCCACTGGTGTTCTGCCTTTTTCCTGAAGTTTTTCCTAAACTGCCGTGGTGCTTTGGTCTTTTCTCAGGCAGCCACGGGGGAACCTGCGACATCGCAGCGATTCAGCACAAAGTGTGTGAGGTGTTGTATTTCTTCTCCTTAATAACCTGCCGTATTTCCTCTAGGGGTGTCACATGTGGAGATCTGAAATCAGACCCTCTCTTCAAAGCAGCCCGCTGAGGTTTGATAACATTCACACCTAATGACTGCTTCAAACCAGGTCAGCAGCACCTCACACAGCATCTCTAGGGCTATTATCACCATTAGAGCCCCCCAAACCCCCCCCAATCCCTCGTGCTTGAGCAGAGCAGACCGTTGTGTCCTTCAGAAGAAGAAAGGGCCAACTTCAGTTAGCAAACTGCCTGCCAACAGAAATGCCCTGGTTGCTTGCCGGGCACATATGCCGTCTTGACTGAAGTCGAGCTTCTGCCTCCTCAGATTTATGGAGGGAACAGGCACAGATGGCCGAGCTAGTGCAGAGTTAGGATTGGGATAATTGTGGTTTGATATGTGGAAGGACACCAACCATACCCCCGTGCCCGACCCTTGATTGGTGGCAACATCTTACCCAAGCTGCAAAAGGAGTCAAACGCCCCAGGGCACTAGATTTTGTCAGCAGAGGGTAGTTAGAGATGTGACATAAAATCACTTAAGGCAGTTCATTGTCTTTAGGGTCTGGAGACAATGTTAGCAGCATTAGGGGCACAGCAGGAACCAACACTGCATGGGATGCCATTGTGTCACTGGGCACGCTAATGCACACACCCTCTAACTTGGCATTATTTAGCAGTGTTTTGAGGAGACATGGGCAAACCTTGATCCACCATATTGTGCGACGCTAACAGAGACTTAGCCAAGAAGACTATAATGGTGGCAAGACGTCAGTTACACCAACACTGACCCGGCCTGGGGGGTGAGTATTTACAAACTGTTGATGTCTTGGTTTTTCAGAATTTAATTTTTTTTAAGGGTTTATAATTTTCTTTTTCCATGCCAGCTAGGATCTGGAGAGGTGTTCATAGTAATCCGTGTGATACCAACCCAGGATGATGTTACTGAACATACAAATGGTGCTGCGTATTGATTAGCGAGTACGAATTTCACCGTACCCCATATACGTGATAACAGTGACCCTGTAAACCTATAAAAATGAAGACCCAAACACCAAATGAAGGTTCACACGACAAAAACAGTCAAAAGTGAATGGAGGTTTTAACAGGAATGAAGGATGAACATGCTAGGCAGGACTCGGGCAGGCTCAGTGTCCTAACTCTGCCAGCCCATAAGCTGCCACTAAGCTAGCGACAGAGACCGGGTCTGGGGAATGTTTAAAGTGACGTGCCACTCTCCTCCAGCTACTCATGTGCCAGGCTGCACACTATGCCATAGAAACTTGACTTGATGCAGCCATACAAAGCACAATCGGTCTTCTTAACGGGATTTCAAGAATCAGAAGCAGTGGGCCATTGAGAAGAGTGGGTGGCACAGCGCTTAGTGTTGTTGCCTCACAGCTTTGGTGGTCTCGGTCCAGTACCTGAGCAGGTCACGGTCTATGTGGACTTTGCATGTTCTCCCTGTATCTTTAAATGAGCCCCCCAATGGTAAGTCCCTGAGCTGATGAAGTACGTGGGCTAGAAAAGTCTGAATTTGGAAGCACTGGCCTTGCTCACAACTTTGAACCCTGGTTCGCTGTCCAGCTGGTGAGCCTCCCAGTGTTGTCGTATGTTTCCTGTCACTCTAATGTAGATGGGTGTCTCCAAAGTGGCATTGTGTGCCAGTGGTGTTGGACTGAAGTCCTATCCTGGCTTGCTTTTTCCTGGGATCAATGAATAGTTGACTGTATTGCTAATTTTGTAGCTAAGGAGTTGGACCTCACAGTACAGTGTCGGCACCTTACTCCGCGTGTTCCTCATGAACGTAGACGTAAACTCACAGTATATGTCCTGACACTGCAGTATGCAAACTCGGTGACAAATGGAGTCTTTTGCCTATGCCATGGTCCAACTTGCCATCCAGAACAGCTGACACATGAGAGACGAGTGGTTTGCTTGAAGTCGGACTGCAGGAATGCCAACGACGGGGAGGCTGCCAATCTCGCTCATGCTTGACCTTAAACCATGAAGTCCTGGCTGATGATGGCTGTTTGAGGAGTCCTTGACTTACCAGATTGGCCCAAGGAAGCAGCTATCCTGGGTAATGGTGCCCTGCATCATGACAGCCAGTGTTCTGGGCCATGCCATGCAGCAGCAGGGTTGTCTCGACTTTGTTTAGTTTGCCACGCTGTTTTGCGATCCACATATCTGGAGATGGTGGTGTTCCTGCCATGTCCTTTTCGAAGGGTATGAGAATCTTCCTGCATCCCCATTTCACATCACAGACCTGCTAAGCCTTCTGGAAGCCATCGATTCCACCCCATTTCACAAATTCCACAAGCATCATGGCCTCACTGGGATCCAGACTTGTCCAGCTGTCACTTTTAAGTGGCCAGACCTACATGTGGATCTCGGTATAAAAGACCTGGGGATCTAAACAAACGCATCTCTCATGCTGGGCTCCATTCACATCAGACCGTTTTCTCGTTCCCGTATGCCTTCACCCGTATGGCGTGAATACATTGGTGTCTCATTGTGACACTCGCTGTTTTTGTTTGCATCTCTAGCAGAATCAAATGCAAACACGGTACCAAAGGTAGTCCGATGCCCCTAGCTGAGCACAGGCCCGATCCCCTTTGTTTCTATCTCTCCTTCCGCCTTCCAGCTTTGCCTATGCCACTTATTCACATCTCCCTGACCGTATCCTGAGAATATTCTGGCCAAGCAGTGGCTCCTCTGATGTCTCCCTGGATTTCTCTTCCAGGTTCTACAGCTTGTCCATGCGGCTCTGGTGCTGCTGTTTTCAGGAGAAGGCACAGTGCCACACAATCCCTCTGGAGTTCCCTGCTGGCGTGAAGTTGACAGAACAGGTTAGCTTGCCTCCAGAACACCATAACACCTGATAGTGCCCTTGGTCTAGTCCTGTGTCTAAAGATCATAGGCCCTTGGTGAAGGCACCTCTGGAGTCCTGGCTACATGTTTTCAAGCTCCACCAGGTGACTAAGAACCCTTCTTCCTGCCCTGAGACACTTGTGATGATGCTCTTTAGCTTGTGCCTGGTACACAGGACTCCCTCTTCTCTGCCCCTTCTCGTCTTCTGCTTCCTTTATGCCTTGAACTGAAGAAATGTGCTTAACAGTGAAATGTGCAAAAAGGGTTTCTCTGACTCTGGCATGAAATTTTAAGTTGGGTTCCAAGGTGTTTATGAAGATGTCCATAGCAAGATATGTAGTCACCACTAAGTTCTGCAACAACAAACCTACTGGTGGGGACGCCACATGAATGATGGGTGATTAAATCTCAAGCATTTGGGCTGAGGATCTGAATGGACTGGCTTGGCTATGGTCCTGTAAGAGATGTCCTCCATCTTTAGGCTGTTGTGTGAGCTTGTCCAGGGTCCTCTGGTGTCCAGCGAGCAGGCATGCAACCCAATGGGCATCAATGGCAGTGTCAGGCCTTTAAAGGCGCCATAAATGACCTGAAGGGATAGCTCATGAGGCCCTCCAGTCTGCGCAAAGAGACCACCTTTTTCACTACCCCCCCCCCCCCCCCCCCCCTTCACACCATAGCTTGCACTCAAAATCACATCTGCTGCTGTCCGTCTTCCATCAGATTGATGGTGAAGCAGAAGAAAAATCAATGACAAGCCAGAGCCAGAAAAAGGAAGCTGTGTCACATTTTAAAAGTTGGATGTGCAGTCATGGACTCGGTCACGAGGCCAGCGGCAACTGCCCATCCGTCACTCTCAGGTCTCTGGTTCACAGCCACAAAGGAGATTTTCCTTTGATTTACATTTGGAGTTGTTCTTCTTTTATTTGGATGGCTCTTTCGGGATGCAGAGGCAGATCTTCTTCCCCCTCTATAATGGGATTATCTGTTCACTTTGTGCAGCAAAGCCTTTTGACCCAAGAGAGTCAGTCTGCTGATGCCAGCTGCCAACGAGCGTATAGTGTAGGCAGAAGAAAAAAAAACACAAGTGATCAAAGTTATTATGAAGAAGTACAACTTTAAACTTTTTTTGACTTCTGTTTTCCTTATTGCCAGGTGCTTGCACCTTACCCACCTGGTGAACTTACAGCTGTCTGGCCTACTCAATTGCTTCTGGCACATCCGATCATGATGCCCCTTTGCCCTGACGCTGTTTGACGTGGGAACCACCCGCCAATCCATGGCCTGTTTGTTACATATTCATATTGTTTCTGTTCTTTAAATGGTGGACTTAATGTGCTCATCTCTCTTTACCCATCTTTTCTTTGTGGGCAGGGGACCCTAAGTAGTTTTTTATACCCGTAGCAGCCCTGCTTTAATCAGTCAGTATATTAAAGAATGCTGGCTCTCACATTTTTATAGTGACTTGTCTAATGGCGCCTTGTTTTGAACTACGCTCTATTATGTAATTTTGACGCCACTCCCATCAGTTAGCGCATTATCAGGACAGCTGTATGCCACGCATTTGTACCATCTCCACGGTCAATAAGAATGACGTAAGAAGTGTGCATTATTACGTGTTTATAGGACTTCACAGACTGCCCTTTGTAATTCTTTTATAGTGACTCCTCTGTCGATCAGTAGATTTTAATGGCTGCTCCCTGTTACACTTTTGTGGTGTAAATGTTTGGCCTGCTCTCTGTGACGCCCTGTTACATGGATGTAGTAGAGGTGTAGTAGGCTTCAAGCCTGAGGGATCATGCATCTGCACTCCTGGTGGTCTGGTTGTAGCAGCTGTGGAGTCCAATACGACAGTGGCAGTCTTTGCCACACCGTGTACAGCAGAACGCTGTGGAAGCTCTGATATCCAGGCACAGGGCTTCCTTTGGGCTCTCTTTTCGAGATCTTTTTGCATTGCTTCCATTTCATCACCTCCTACTTCCAGACACTCCTGTCTGAGATGGCCGACTAGCAAGTGTTGGTGTTGATCCTGTGGGCCTTGAGGTTTTGTTTGCAGACATCCTTGTAGCACATCTGGGGTCTTCCTATTGACCTTTTGCCAGATGAGGAGATCCTTGGGTATCCGACCATCGGCCAAACGTGAAATATGACCCAGCCAGAGCATACATCTGTGTTTAAGGAAGCTGAAGATGGCAGTGGTGCCTGCTTGGGAGAGCAGTGTGTTGTTTGTGACTTTGTGTCTCCAAGTGACATTGATTACATGGCTGAGGCGCCACTTGTGGAAGGAGTTGAGCTGCGGTGCTTGTTTTGTGCACACCTTCCAAGTCTCTCTGGCACACCACAATGTGCTCAGCATGCAGATGATGCACACCTGGACGATGGTGTTCTTCAGGAGCTTCTTCCATATGCTCTTTGTTAGTCTTGAAAAGGTAGTAGCTGCTATTACGATACACTTGTTGATACTGCTCTTGAATGAAAGGTTGTCTGAGATTGCTGAGCCCACGTACGTGAACTCATGGATAACGATACTGATAGAAGGGCTGGTGTCTTCTTCAGATTGATGGTAGGCTTCCACAAAGGCGGTCATGAGTGCTTGTAGCTCCTGCTGAGTCTGAGTGGTGACTCCCCATCAGTCAATAGCTAGTGACCAGACCTTGTCACTGACTTCACCCCAATCTTCTGAATGTGGTCCTAACAGCTCTCCTGCTATCTGCTCCAGGTTTAGACTGGTCTGGTCCAGTGAGGCTGCTCGGAAGGCAACCTTTAAAGCACCTCTTGTCAGTTAGTATCGTTTAGGGACTCTTGTCATTTTTGAGGACTCCTCTGTAAACAGGCATATCTTAGTAACTGCTCCCTCAGTTACATTTTCTAATGATTCTGCTATTAATCACCAACTTTTAGCAGATGTCCACTGTAATTGTGAGTCTTGTGTCAGCACAGTTTTTGCGTCTGTTCTCCAGTATAAGTTTATGACAAATCAGCCCCCTTCAGTAAAGTTACAAGATGCTGTTTCTGACTCTCCTATCAATTCACGGCTTTTATCATCTGTTCTCTGCTACACATTGTGGCTGACCTTCTTGTGCTTTCAGGGCTGGTTGCCCATTTTTAACATCTGCTTTGTTGATCAGCATCTTTTGAGGACTGCAGTCTATTACAAGATTATCCTGACATTCAGTGGTTTGTTTTTGTCTGTTGCATATTTATACTGACTGTCAATAAGCATCTTTTGTGAAACAAAATCTACAATGAAACTGTAGAGCAAGTTGAAGTTATCGTCTTATTACGTGCTGGTAACAACACATCTGTTAATCAGCAGCTGTTACACGTTTATTCTGAACTGCTCACTATTACATATTTATAGGAGCTTTTCTCTTAAATAGAGGCTTCTAGTAAACACACTCCAGTATGTTATGCCTGAATGTCCTCAGTCATCTTCTAATAACAACTAAAGGCCATGTCACATTATGCAACTTTTCCAGTGGTTTTTGCTCATATTTAATGTGTTTGTAGGTTGGTTCATGCTGCTGGCAGGAGAGCCTGATGTCTCGTGGACTTGGGATCCATCCCATCTTATCAGTAAATATCTTTCATTATCGACTGTGCAGTTCATTTTCATAAATTAATCAGCAGGCCTTAGCCTCTGTTCTCGATTACACAGTGGACTGTAGTGGACTCGCACCACAAAGCGTCTCAGTTTAAAGGATTGCCCTGTGATGAACTGCTGATGGCGGGCTGTGAACCTGCAGCATCTGCTTTAGAAGTGAGCTGCTTGTAGCGCGAGCTAAAGGAGTCACATGCCGATGAGGATGGGAGTTTAGGCATTCGGTTAAGGTCTACGTAATAAAGAGAACAGAAGGGAGAATATGGCCACCCTAGGAATCTACCATGATAAAACACATGGTAATCACACCTCTCCTGATCGTCTTCATCTCTTGAGAGTTTTCCTCCACTTGCATCTTTTAAAAAGCATCGTTCTCAATCAGAATCATTTAGGGACTGTTACACGTTTTTCACTTTTCAGATGCATGCCGATGCAGGCCTTTGCTATTATGTGTTTATAACAGCTTTGTTGCCAGCCCACTTCCAGTGTATCCCAACTCTTCTGTCAGTCAGCAGGTTGACGTTGCTGCTGTTGTTTGCACTGACATCTTTCATGAAGTGCTTTCTATGACAGATTTTTCACAAAGTTTCTGTTAATAAGCAACTTTCATCTTTCCTCTTATTTTTCTTGACTCTCTTGCCAGTTATGTTGTAGTTTGTGCTCTGTGCACTTTTTGTAAATTTCCAGTCTATTACACGTTTATAACAACCGTCTTGTCGTTCTTCACCGGATGTCACATTTTGTCGTAACTTGTAGGTTTCCTCTGTTCTTTGTCTGCCTGTATCCGCGGCTTTTAGGGAGTGACATTTATTACACATTTATAACAGCTCTCACCCATCAGCCTCTTTTATGGTGATTAAAAAATTAAGCCGTCTTTGTCATTTAACGACCTAAAAAAGCTCATTCATGCTTTTGTCGATTCTCATCTGGATTAATGTAATGCCCTGTATGTTGGGGTATCCCATGTGACACGGTCTCGTCTGCAGCTTCTAGAGGTTTGATCAGCAGCAAAAAAAGGAGCGCATCACTCTGGTGTTGGCCTGTCTTCATTGGCTCCATATTAGTTACAGGGTGAATTTTAAGATTGTAGTGTTTGTATTTAAAGCCTTACCGGGCTCAGCTCCACCATCCTTGGCTGATCTTCTTGTTCCGTATTCGTCAGCCAGGCAGCGGAGGTCTTCAGATCAGCTATTGCTTATTGTCCCGCGTGCACGGCTGAAGCTGAGGGCCAATCTGCCTTTGTGGTGGCTGCCCCTAAACTGTTGAACAGTTTGCTCTGCACAATAAGTTTGGCTCCCAGGATTCATTGCTTTAAGTTTTTAGTAAAAAGACACTTTTATTCATTTGCTTTTTAGCTTATGAGTTTCAGTGTTTAAATCTTTCTACTCACATCTTTTATACTCTGTTCATTCTGTTCTTGTATGAGTAAGTTATTTGTGCTTCATTGGTATACTTGTCTGCGGTGGGTTGGCACCCTGAAAAGGATTGGTTCCTGCCTTGTGCCCTGTGTTGGCTGGGATTGGCTCCAGCAGATCCCCGTGACCCTGTGTTCGGATTCAGCGGGTTGGATAATGGATGGATGGATGGTATACTTGTGTTTATATATTTTTTATATGTATATTTTAAAATTCTTTATCTAGCTTTTATTTCTTACTGTTAGCCTTTACTCTATGTAAATCACTTTAGTCGTTTTCAATGTGCTATATAAATAAATAAAACCCGTGGCACGCAGTCATCTCCAAGCGTGCCTCAATTCCTGTGTCGATCTGCAACTCCTTGTATTGCTAAAGGTCATTAGCTTAACTCTCCCTTTTGTCTTTCTGCCACATCTCCAGAAGCAGGCCACCAAGTCTCCTGCTGGCACCACCTCGTCCCGCTGCGCCACCCCACACCTGGAATTAGAAGAGCCCTATTCCTTTTCATTTTGGTGGCATTTTAATCAGAGCGTTATGAGCTTCATCAAGCGAAGTACATCCAAAGTTGTGTTTCCTGACAGCCAATAAAACCTGGTAATCCGCCTGATTCAAGCTGCCCATTTTAAAAACACTAACTAGTGCTATCACTCAGACTTCTTCCTTTTAATACCTTTTTTATTTAATATATAGCCCATGAAAAATGAGAGACTCCTGCCTTGGCGTGTAGATATTTTGTTGCTGATGATGCGAGACGAATTTCCATCACAGCTTTGTTTCCACTCGGAGAGCGGATAATCTTTTACAGCGCGTGAGGGGGAGCCCAGGCCATCAATCACACAGGCTTATGGCTGCCGCTCTGTCACATTATCCAGCCAGATCACACACACCACACAGAGGACCATGGGAATTTGGACGCCTTCATCTCGAGCTTCCCGCACCTCAGGGATGCTGTGCGGTCAGCCTGGGAGCGAGCAGAACAAGCATTAAACTGGGGCCTGGCCTGATGTAGGTCATGTCCAGATATGTGGAGGAATTTCTCTTAAGGGCTGCAAGTGTCATTTGCATGGGGCAGAATGCACATACTGTATGTGTGCCTCCCATCTTGAATGAATGCCTTTTTACAGTCTTTTGTCATGAGTCTCCACAGGCACTCCTTCACCTTCTGCTCATATTGTAAGCCAGTGAGTGCTCGAAAGAGCCATGCGGTGATTGTGACTCTCATTCAAGTGGTAAAAGGGGCAGAGGGCTTTGGGTTTTGGATGACCAGCCTATTTGAGACAGCTGCCCTGTTTGTTTGCTTCTTCAGAGTCGTATCCATCCATTTGTGTGGTAGGTGTGCATTGTGCTGGAGGTCCTGACAGCAGCCCTGGTGGCAACCCTAGTTCTGATACCAAGGTGCAGTCACCATGCGCAATGTTTTCAAGGAAGAGGCTGCAGCAGTGCTGGTAAAGTCGATGTTCTTAATTATTCCAATGTTGAAGATTTCCTCTGAAATAGTTTTTATCCATCCATCCATTATCCAACCCGCTATATCCTAACTACAGGGTCTGCTGGAGCCAATCCCAGCCAACACAGGGCGCAAACGCAGGAAACAAACCCCAGGCAGGGCGCCAGCCCACCGCAGGGCACACACACACACACACACACACACACCAAGCACACACTGGGGACAATTTAGGATCACCAATCCACCTAACCTGCATGTCTCTGGACTATGGGAGGAAACCCATGCAGACACGGGGAGAACATGCAAACTCCACGCAGGGAGGACCCGGGAAGTGAACTCGGGTCTCCTTACTGCGAGGCAGCAGCGCTACCCACTGCGCCACCGTGCCGCCCAGAAGTTTGGAACCACCAGGACTCTTCCTAGAGTTGGCTATCCAGGTAAACTGATTAACCACACAAGAAGGGCTGTGGACAGGAAGGTGACCACTCTAACAGAATTTCAGAACTCTTCTGCTGGGATACATAGTGTTTAAATCAACCAAATTCAAAATTGTTATTGAATTGTTGCATAAAAGTAGGCCTGCCCTGCGTCAGTGAAGTCCTAGCTCAGACTCTGCTAACAGTAGCCACACAACACGAGCCTACCAGCCCTCACCAAGATTTGGGGTCCTACTGCGCTTCGCATCATTGGGGAGGTCCCACCAGATAAGGTGGTGTAACATATTGTGGGAGGGAGCAAAAGAAAGAACCTCAAGAACACAGTGAGATATTACAAGTTCCTCAAAGGGAGCAACTTGTCTGCACTCTTAACATATCAGGGAGTTTTGAAGAAAAAAATTAATAATTTAATTTCAATTAATTCAGCAATTGCTGAATGGAAAAGTTATTTGAAGAAAGAAACATCTTTTTGCTGAAACAAAACACCTCCGACTTATTGTGCCATTCATTTTTGGTGTAAAGCGAGCAGCCGAACTTACTGTAGAAGGCCACGGATTTACAACCCGAGTGTTCACAATGGAATGCTTTTGTCCTCCTGAAGTGAGAAAACACAAGGGTTCAAAGGGGTTTGGGGGCCCCTCCGCTACATCTTGAGACATCAATGGTGGCCTTCTTATATCACAAGACGTCTCCAATGAAGTGACAGTGCTCCAGTCTGAAGGTGCCTTTATCTGCTGAGACCGCCTCAGAACCCACCAAGCGTTATGCACGAGACTGTGGTTTCCAAACCCACTAATGACTCAACGTTCTGACCCTGAGCCACTTGACTTGTCAGTACTTGAGATCTGAAAAGGTAATAAGGAGCTGTGAGGTACCTTGTTAAGATGCTGGAAAGGTAAACATGCTGTGTACAGTTAGGTCCATAAATATTGGGACAGAGACAACTTTTTTCTAATTTTGGTTCTGTACATTACCACAATGAATTTGAAATGAAACAACTCCGATGCAGTTGAAGTGCAGACTTTCAGCTTTAATTCAGTGGGGTGAACAAAACACATTTTTTTAACACAATCCCTCATTTTCAGGGGCTCAAAAGTAATTGGACAAATTAAATAACTGGAAATAAAATGTTCATTTCTAATACTTGGTTGAAAGCCCTTTGCTGGCAATGACAGCCTGAAGTCCTGAACTCATGGACATCACCAGATGCTGGGTTTCCTCCTTTTTAATGCTCTACCAGGCCTTTACTGCAGTGCCTTTCAGTTGCTGTTTGTTTGTGGTCCTTTCTGTCTGAAGTTTAGTCTTCAACAAGTGAAATGCATGCTCAATTGAGTTAAGATCAGGTGACTGACTTGGCCATTCAAGAATTTTCCACTTCTTTGCTTTAATAAACTCCTGGGTTGCTTTGGCTGTATGTTTTGGGTCATTGTCCATCTGTATCATGAAACGCCGTCCAATCAATTTGACTGCATTTAGCTGGATTTGAGCAGACAGTATGTCTCTGAACACCTCAGAATTCATTCGGCTCCTTCTGTCCTGTGTCACATCATCAATAAACACTAGTGTCCCAGTGCCACTGGCAGCCATGCACGCCCAAGCCATCACACTGCCTCCACCGTGTTTTACAGATGATGTGGTATGCTTTGGATAATGAGCTGTTCCACGCCTTCTCCATACTTTTTTCTTGCCATCATTCTGTTAGAGGTTGATCTTGGTTTCATCTCTCCAAAGAATGTCTTTCCAGAACTGTGCTTGCTTTTTTAGATGTTCTTTAGCAAAGTACAATCTAGCCTTTCTATTCTTGAGGCTTATGAGTGACTTGCACCTTGCAGTGCACCCTCTGTATTTACTTTCATGCAGTCTTCTCTTTATGGTAGACTTGGATATTGATATGCCTACCCCCGGAGAGTGTTGTTCACTTGGTTGGCTGTTGTGAAGGGGTTTCTCTTCACCATGGAAATGATTCTGTGATCATCCACCACTGTTGTCTTCCGTGGACGTCCATGTCTTTTTGCGTTGCTGAGTTCACCAGTGCTTGCTTTCTTTCTCAGGATGTACCAAACTGTAGATTTTGCCACTTGTAATATTGTAGCAATTTCTCGGATGGGTTTTTTCTGTTTTCGCAGCTTAAGGATGGCTTCTTTCACCTGCATGGAGAGCTCCTTTGACCACATGTTGTCTGTTCACAGCAAAATCTTCCACATACAAGCACCACACCTCAAATCAACTCCAGGCCTTTTATCTGCTTAATTAATAGTGACATAACGACAGACTTGCCCACACCTGCCCATGAAATAGCCTTTGAGTCAATTGTCCAATTACTTCTGAGCCCCTGAAATGAAGGGATTGTGTTAAAAAATGCTTTAGTTGCCTCACATTTTTATGCAATCGTTTTGTTCACCCCACTGAATTAAAGCTGAAAGTCTGCACTTCAACTGCATCGGAGTTGTTTCATTTCAAATTCATTGTGGTAATGTACAGAACCAAAATTAGAAAAAAGTTGTCTCTGTCCAAATATTAATGGACCTAACTGTATAACACTTTGAGACACTCTTGTTGTCTCCAGTGTCTCAAAACACAGAGTGGAGACCTCCTGTGACAGAGTGGAGGGTCTCTTATATCCTTATTCTCCTTCATAGTCATTGAAGTCTTACTGGTTGTGCTGAAACCCTAGACTGAAGCTTAGAGGGGGCCGTGCTTTTGCTGTAGCTGCCCCTAAGCTTTGGAGCAGTCCACCTTTTTATATTAGGTCAGTGCCAACTTTGGTTACTTTTTGCCATAGCTTTTTAAACTTTTTATTTTATACTATTTATTTAATCCATTTTGATGTATTTATTTTTATCTCTATATGTATTTGTGATTTTGTGGAATCTGTACAGCACTTTGATCAACTTTCAGTCATCATCCAACCCGCTATATCCTAACTACAGGGTCACAGGGGTCTGCTGGAGCCAATGCCAGCCAACACAGGGTGCAAGGCAGGAACAAACCCCGGGCAGGGCGCCAACCCACCGCAGACTTTGATCAACTTTTGTTGTTTTAAATGTGCTTTATAAATAAAACTGACTACTCTTTCCTTGAGACTGAGCCCCCCACCTGCCCCTGTAAAGTTCACTAGAAGTCCTCACAGCTCCTGCTCATTAAACGTGGATGGCTGGAAGCGTTTGGCACTCCCGTCGGTCCCGACAATAGTCAGAAATGCACCTGGGTTGACTGGACCCCCCCCGTGTTGTCCCTGCTGTCCACGCTGGTGGTTATAAACAGGCCGAGAGTGCTTGTCAGTCTCTCTGAAATGATTTAGTTTTAAGCAGAGCAGGGTGGGAGGGGGGGGGTCAACTCGTCTCCTGACCTTGGGAACGGGAGGCTGGCTGCAGCGTGGAGGGGGAAGCATTTTGTTTCTCATTGATCTTCAGAAATGCACATGAAGAAGATTGGTAAAGCAAAATGAAGTCATAGCAGCGAATTGAGACATTTATTAGGTCAGAAGAAAGCCTTTCACAAATGTTGAAATTGTTTATTGATTTTTTTTTTGTTTTGGCTGGCTGCTCAGGACTGCTTGTGATGCGGCCGCACAGAAAGAGCTGTTTAGTGAATCTGAGGCTGCCTGCTGGCTGGCGCTTCGTATTCACAGGCCTTGCTGTTTAATCTCTGGATGAAGTCCCGCATATTTGCCCTTATTAATTCCTTACACTGAGACGATACGATATTGGCGGCTTCTAGGAGCAGGCATTGATTTTATTTCTCATATTTTCATTTTCTTTCTGTCTCTCAAGACCCTGTGTAACTTTTCTGGTATTATGGCTTACAGGCCTCCACAATGAAGACACCACTAAAAAGGCCACACGGCCTGATGGGACTCCACGTTATGTGAACCACATTTGCAGACCTGGAAAGCGAGGTGCTGAAGTGCAGAAGGTTTGTCTTGGAACTCCTTCAAACATGAGGTGCCACCTGTGAACTCCAAAAGGATTCACCGACAAAAGCATGCAGTGAGAAATGTACTTACTACTGTTTAAACATTTAAGGTAAGAGGTGCACTGAACAGCTAAGGTACAGCAAACTCCCTTAGCGATATCTACCCACTACATACATAATGAACATATACAGTACATAGCATTTCAGTTCAGAAATACAGTAAATCCTCAATATTCATGGGTTCCAATTCTACAGATTTGCTTATCTGCGATTATAAAAGTGTAAAAACCATTTCCTGACACCTGCAGTCTACTTGTGTCTTTTTGTGGCCGTACAGAGCAGGAAATAAATTCTGAGTGGCCCCCTCATGCAGCAGCAACACGTGAGCAGTAACAGCATGGCCCTTGGATGTCTGGGGCAGTACGTGGGCTACACTGAATGGATCGACTGCCCACCTGGCACCGACAGCTGTGGGTAAGCTATTGAACCCCATTCGTGGTGGGGATTGCAGTAAGTTCGGGTCATAAGTGCACATTGATGAAGTGCCTGCCCATTCTGCACCTCGCTTGTTGCTGATACTGCTAGGACAGTTTAGTGAAGTCCTTGGATTGGCCCTGCTGCAGTCGCTCGCAGTCGCCAAGTAGACGATTTGACTTGACTATCTACAGAAAGTAAAAGTCAAAACAAGGTTTCTGTTGGTGGAACTGCCGAAGGATTACTACTGAGCCTCGAGTGTGCGAGAGCAGAGGGCTGGTGTGTCTGCCCAACACTGTCTCCACCAGACGGTCCTGAAGGCAATAAATTACATAATTTAAAAAAGCACTTCCAAAATGTGTTTTGAATAAAAGTTTTTCTTGTTTCTTTACGAAAAACACAAGTAATTGTAACAGTTTGGACAGTTTTTAAAGTTTGTTCCTCAATATCCTTATTTTCATTTCCATTTTTGACCATTTTTTTTAAAGTGTATAAATAATTTTCGGATGTACTGTATGTATTTTCGTCCTATTTCTAATCTACCCTTCATTAACAAAATTCTTGATAAAATATTGGCTATTCAAATTCATTCTCATTTATCTCAAAATAATCTGTATGAACAGTTCCAATTGGGTTTTCGTCCCCTCCACAGTACAGAAACGGCACTTATAAAAATGACTAACGACCTCCTTATGGCAGCTGATTCTGAGCGCAGCCTTTGACACTGTTTGTCACACTGCTCTTCTCAATAGATGATCTTCGATTGGCATTACCCACACTCCACTAGACTGGTTCAGGTCCTACCTCTCAGGCCGCACTCAGTTTGTTCAGCTTAAAACTTTCACATCCCAACCCACCGCTGTTACTTCTATATGGGCTCTGTCCTGGGCCTCTCCTTTTCATTATTTACCTCCTTCCCTTTGGTAATATCATTTGTAAATATAACATTAGCTTCCACTGTTATGCTGATGACACCCAGCTCTACCTCACTAGCAAACCTACTGCTTCCTTTCCACCCTCCTTCTTATTGATTGCATAGCAGAAATCAAATTCTGGTTTTCTTCAAACTTTCTTAAATTAAACTGAGGTTCTCCTCATTGGTACAAAATCAACATTATCCAAAACTGATCACTTTTCATTTGTTATTGATAATTCCTCTCTCTGTCTCCCCTTCCCCACAGGTGTCATCCTTGACAGTTCTTTATTCTTTCAGTCCCACATCAATAACATGTCCCAGTCCGCGTATTTCCACTTGCGTAATGTTAATTGTATTCACCCCCCCCCCCCCCCCACTTCCCACACCACTGCTACCCTTGTTCATCGCCTTGTCACTTTTCATCTGGATTATTGCAATTCTTTTTTCTTTGGTGTTTCTCGCAAGTCTCTTTATAAGTTTCAACTGGTCCACAATTCAGCTGCCCGTATCATTACTAGAACCCTCTCTATTCACCATATCACTCCTGTCTTGCAGCAACTTCACTGGCTTCCAGTTAAGTTCCGCATTGAATTCAAAATTCTCCTGCTAACTTTTAAGACTATCCACAACCTCGCCCCTCCATACCTGTCTGACATCCTCCATGTTGCTATTCCCTCCCATACCCTTAGATCCTCATCCTCCATCCACTTGACTGTCCCCTTCGTCTGTCTTACCATCATGGGGAGCAAAGCATTCAGTTGCTTTGCTCCCCAGCTCTGGAAGTCACTACCATCTGAGCTTAGAGACATTGATTCATTCTTACTTTTCAAATCTAAACGTAAAACTCATTTGTGTAAGACTGCTTTTTCTCTTTGATTATAATTGCTTTGTCTGATTTTAAGTTTTGTATTTTTAGTTTTGTTTATAATGTGTGTTTTATCTGTTGTTCGGTGTCCTTGAGTCTTTAGAAAGGCTCCTACGAATAAATAAAATGTATTATTATGTGTGTGTACAGTATATATATATATATATATATATATATATATATATATATATATATAATATTGTGGCGAGTGGCTGGGGGTGGTACCCAGCCGGGATGCCCTGCAGGACCGGAGGAGGGCTTACTCCTCATCCAGACCACGAGAGGGCGACCGCCCTGGTGGCTTTGGGGACCATGGGAACAGAGCTTAGAAGCTCAACCCTTATAGGGGCCCGTGGTCACCGCCAGGGGGCGCCCCGATGCCTGTGCAGCTCTTCCCCTCAGCACTTCCGCCACACCCAGAAGTGCTGGGGGGAAGAAGACCAAGGACACCTGGAGTGCTTCTGGGTGCACAGCCAGCGCTCATTGGGAGACACTTGGAGCACATCTGGGTGGGATTAAAAGGGGCCGCCTCCCTCCATTCGATGGCTGGAGTCGGGTGGAAGAGGACGGAGCTCGGGAGGAGAGGAGTGGAGGCGACCCAAAGAGAAAGAAAGGCATTGTGAGAGGCCTGGACTTTGGGGTGATTGGTGCTGTGGCACCGGGATGTGTGTGTTTCCACTGTAAATAAAGCGTGTGTAGTGACTTACAACGATGTCCGCCTGTTCAATTGAGCGAATGTTTTAATATTCTTGCTTTTGCCTTTTTATACATTCAATCATTGCCTTTATCTAATAAATTTTCTGTAATAATTTTGTTGCATTTGCCTTTATTCGCTGCGCCCAATTGAGGTCGCCCTTTTGAAGCTCGCCTTTTTGTGCGCACCCTTATTGAATAGAACCAGCGGCCCCTTTTATAGTCACCCGGATGGGCTCCAGGTGCTTCCCGGCAATCTTCCACCGGCACTCCCCAGTGTGGCAGAAGTGCCGGCTGCGTACCCAGAAGCACTCTGGGTGTCCCTGATCCTCTTCCCCCCAGCACTTCCGAGTGTGGCGGAAGTGCTGAGGTCCAGGGCTCCATAGGCATTCGGGCGCCCCCTGGCGGTGACCACGGGCCCCTACAGGGATGAGCTTCCTTGCTCTGTACCCACGGTCCCCATAGTTGCCAGGGTGGTCGCCCCCACGTGGTCTGGGGAAGGCTTAAGCCCTCTTCCGGTCCTCCGGGGTGTCCCGGCCAGGTCGCCCCCCCAGCCACCTGCAACAGTGTATATATATATATATATATATATATATATATAGATAGAGAGAGAGAGATAAAAAATATAAATATATAAATGTACAATATGTACATATTACAGCACACCCCTCAATCAGAGAAGGTAATAAGACTGGTGCATAGCACGGGCCACTTTAAAAGATTTGACTTGAGAACTTCCCCAAATACCAGAGTGAAGTTTGTGTTAAATGTTTAAATGGTGACCAGCAGCATTTACTTCCAGGTAACCAAACTGAAAGAATGGCCATGGGGGACTAGTGGAGAGCTCACAGGACATTTTAGGCTGACACGCGTCATTGAAGCATTCCAATACAGGACATGTGTTCTTCACATAAAAAATCTAAAGTAGTGTGATAGAGAGCAGGCCTTTAGGCACCTTGATATCTAAACTTCATTTTATCTAAGACTACATAGGTGAATAGGATAGTTGAGCTCACAGGGCTGAATGACCAGTTCTATTCACCACTTTTCCAATATTCTAATGTGAATCCCTCCAGCACTTTATTACCATTAGTCAGGTAGTGGGCCTGGTGTTTGATTCAGAAGCTAAGTCTGGATCACCTAAGGACTTGCGGAGTGTCATCTTGACCATGAGTGTAACTCTGGGGTGAGCTTTGGAGGCTGCTGGTAGTGTCTTGAGCTTAGACTTGGGTTTCCTGTATATCCTGGCAGAACTGAACTGAGAGCAGAAAGCAATCCAAGGTTGGACATCACACGGCTGGTTTAGAGTCAACAATCCAACTACGACGCATGGCAATTACCAGAGGGCACTATATGTGAAAAAGTGAGAGATTATGTAAGGGTTCAAAAAATGAAGTCAGAAGTCCAAAAGTGTCATTTCACATTTGCAAGGACAAGAGCGGCCATCCTGATGCAGTTTAAAATGTTTTAACTTTGTAGATAACTTGTCATAGCTGCATTTGTGCCCATGCTAAACTTTGAGCTGATATGATGTTTGGCACCAAATTATTACAGAGAAATTAAATAACCAATAAAAAGAGACTTTATGGGTCTGGATGATCAGCCCCTCCACAAAAGTGACCTGCCACCTGATGGTTCCTGTTTCAGTGGTAGTCCACTCATCATCAGAATTAAAACCAATTTCAAAAGTATTGCCAGGTAACATTAGACACCATCATTTCATGTCTCTTGAAAACTGATTTTAAAATATAACTATAACTGTGAACTAATATTTAAAGTAGAAATTGGACCACCACAGCCCAAGAAGCCTATAGAGAGCCGCCATCGGGACTCCACTGAGGGGCTGGCATGCAGTGCCCACCTGTAGAACTGCAGCAATGCTCAAGACTGACAGTAACTTTGATTCATTCATTGTTTTTTATATAACTCAGTCTGATTAACTGGATTAAGATAAATTCAATTACAGAACCAGTCAATTTCATACAGTGCTCTTCACTGAGCACTTCATCTTGACACAACAAACCGAAAAACAATTTAGGGTGGACATGATAGAAGACAAGGAATGAAACCGAGAAAAATAAGAACAACTGATAGTCATTCTTTTTTTCTTTGGCCTGCTCCTTAGTGTCCCACTTTCTTTCTTTCTTTCTTTCTTTCTTTCTTTCTTTCTTTCTTTCTTTCTTTCTTTCTTTCTTTCTTCCCTCACCCCTGCCCCTTCCCTGTTACTCCATCCCAAGTCTTCTCACCTGTGTGAAACTATTAAAAGGCAGGTCAGTGTGGGGCTGCTCGCTAATGGACAGATTAGCACCCTGAGTTTGCTGTGAACTTCTGGGAGAGATTTCTGTGACTTTTCCAGGACATGTTACCAGACCCCTCAGGCCGAAAATGAAGTGCAACAAAGCTAATCTGAATTTAAAAAGAATCGACTTTTAAAGTGAAGGCCTGCCACCCTGAACTCCACTGGGACTTTTCTGTTTGTTTTGCCTTTCCCCCCCTTTCATAAAGTCGGAAACAGGCAGATCTCTTGTCATCAGGCTACTCAGACCGGCTCCCCAGGGCTGGGAAATGCCTGGCTGTGCCCTTGAAGAGCACCACCTACTGGCAACACATTGAGCACGACAGGCCGCTGCTGCTGGAGCGTCCGTTACAGTCGCCGAGGTAAGGCAGTAGTCTTTGTAATAGTCTTGTAAGGTTAGCATTTGGATTCTGTGATCTAAACTCATGTGGTGATGCGCTATTTTGAAAAGAAAATGAAAACAAATATACTGTATTAGGAAAGTACTGTATCTGAAGAACTGGGAAACAGGACATTATTAGTGTAAATCAAAAATAGTTTGATCACTGGGTTACTTATCCTCAAAATAAATGTTAAACAGTAGATGTGAACAGCACTACAGTATATAAAAGCTGGTTTCTTTCTCTGAAGATGACATTCTGTGCTGGGGTCACATTGTCTTTGATTGCATTGATCCCACCCTGTAAATTAACAAACATGCCCTAGACTAGAAAGTGTGTTAATGTAGTTTGGTAAGACAGCCCCCCGTACACAGACAGACAGACAGACAGACACCAAATTTCCAAAACACACACTGTTTGTTTTTCTTTTCTTCTTAGCACAACACACAGTGGGTGGCATGGTGGTGCAGTGGGTAGCGCTGCTGCCTCGCAGTAAGGAGACTCAGGTTCACTTCCCGGGTCCTCCCTGCGTGGAGTTTGCATGTTCTCCCCGTGTCTGTGTGGGTTTCCTCCCACAGTCCAAAGACATGCAGGTTAGGTGGACTGGAGATCCTAATTCGGACCTAGTGTGTGTGTGCTTGGTGTGTGGGTGTCCTGTGGTGGATTGGTTCCTGCCTTGTGCCCTGTGTTGGCTGGGATTGGCTCCAGCAGACCCCCATCACCCTGTGTTCAGATTCAGTGGGTTAGAAAATGGATGGACACACACAGTGCTCGAACCACCACAATAAGCCCAGCTCACAGTCCTTAACTTTCTTTTCCTTTTCTTTCCTTCTGCCTCTTCCACTTCTCCAGTCGCAAGCTCTGTCCTCTGCCTCCCGACTCCGGCCCGTCTAATGGTGTGAGGCGGCCCCTTTTGTACTTCACCCGGATGTGTGTGTGTGTGCTTGGTGTGTGGGTGTCCTGTGGTGGATTGGTTCCTGCCTTGTGCCCTGTGTTGGCTGGGATTGGCTCCAGCAGACCCCCATCACCCTGTGTTCAGATTCAGTGGGTTAGAAAATGGATGGACACACACAGTGCTCGAACCACCACAATAAGCCCAGCTCACAGTCCTTAACTTTCTTTTCCTTTTCTTTCCTTCTGCCTCTTCCACTTCTCCAGTCGCAAGCTCTGTCCTCTGCCTCCCGACTCCGGCCCGTCTAATGGTGTGAGGCGGCCCCTTTTGTACTTCACCCGGATGTGCTCCAGGTTCTTCCTGATGATCTTCTGATGGCAATTCCTGGTGTGGCGGAAGTGCTGCAGTCCACGGCTCCATAATGCTCTGGGCACCCCCTGGCGGTGGCCATGGGCCCCAACAGGGATGAACTTCTAAGCTCTGATCCCGTGGCCCCCATGCAGACCAGGGCGGCTGCCCTCTCGTGGCCCAGGGGAGGTATTGTCCCTCTCCCGGTCCTTCCAGGTGTCCACTACAGTAATTACTTGCAGAAAATGTCAGACAGCAGGCGTTATGTGCACTGCACGGATGCTGGGCTTCAATCTGTGAGAGTTATAGGATGGTGTGACTTTGTCCTGATTAACAAGACGGCACAGCCTTGTGCTGATTAACAAAAGGGCGTGGGATGGCCAAATTAACAAGAGGGTGTCACCTGCTGGAGAATAACAAACTAAAGTCAATGTGGTATCCCGAGGCTTCTAGTCCTTGGGTATGTCAGACTTGCCGACTGTACTTTGCTGATGTCATCGCCGGACCATGTCAATTTACACAACTGAAGATCACTGGCCATGTGACATTAAAATTCCAGCACAGTTGTGCTCACCTCTTTATCTGACAGCCAATAGCATGCTGGCACTGTAGAAAGGGTTGACAGGCCATCTGCTGTGACATGGCCTTAAGGTTTCATTGAAGTGTCTGCCTGCATTAAGTGGATGGGCCAGCTGGCTTCCTTTTGGAGTAAAAATGGATGTAAATAAATGATAGGAATTGGGTGCGTAGTTTCTTTATTGAAGACCGAATCAGACCTGAATACACAAAACACAATGGAAAGCACAAATAATGTTTGGATAAACTGAAGGTCCAGGGTACCAGATCTCAAGATGTGTAACTGATACACGGAGTAGTCTGCCAGGCAATGTAGTAGACTGTCACACACTAAGGAAGGCAGGGATTGACAAGCAATTTTGGGCCCAAAAGCTGAAAGACTATGCTCTTCATCGTGTGAGGGCCCAACAGAACACAAAAAAAGGAGCAGCTTTGGTGGCAGACACCCCCCTCCACCACCACCTTAATCCTGTCTAGAGCGCTGCACTCCACACTCCACTTGACTACTGTATATGTGGGACGCCAGCTTCAAGTTTGTCTGTTTGACTGACTGGCTGTTTGCGCTTCAGCTAAACCTAAAGGTGGTGGGCACTGGAAGCCTGTTATGGAAATCGGATTCCCCAATATATGGAGTACTGATCATACAGCTTATCATTTCACCCTGAACCTCTTAAGATGGAAGGAGGTGAGATAAAGACAGCCAGTGACGCTTCTCTTGTGATTTAATGTCAATGTCTTTAAAGTTACAGTTTAATGTCTTCCTTTGTTAGGCCAAACTTTATACAGTATAGCACTTTTCACTAAAAACGAACTAAAGTGAAATGCATTACTGCAGGGCACACAGCGAGCCTCTAGCGTGACTTTGGATCTTCATGCCCATTGCCTTTCCCACTGAACGCACTGCCTACCTGTGCTTTGCTAGCATGTGACAGTTTGCCCTGAACAAACAGGCTTATTCCAGAATATTCCTCAGTAGGATAATCAAATTTAGCAGGTTGGAAGTCTTGACCTGGATCTGCAAAAAACCAAACTAGGGTTCACTAGGGTTGCAGGTCCTGACTCATCTTCAGCATCTAGACATAACCGCAATTTAATGGCATATTTGTCATTTCAAATAATTTGCAAAGGCACCATATAGGATGAAGGACTGAGCTCATGGTAGTGCACAGGCGGCGTATTTCTCAACCCGTCGACAGGGACTGGTCCGCTTTGAAGTGATGAATGTGCTTAGGACGACTCTGAAGCCTCGGCCAGAGTTCATGTGAATGTGATATTAATCTTGGTGCGCTTTATTAGATAGAGCAGTGAGCTGTGGCCGAATGCATTGTCCACTGATGGACTGAGCCGTATTGAGCCCCCCGCCCCCCTGCACGGGATGAGCTAATCAATAAGCACCGAGATTGACAGATCATTGTGACAGAAGTGTGTCCAGCTTTGGGCTGCGATGAGGGCGTCCAAATAATCCCCACTGCCAGCCACACCATCTTCGTTTCTTTTTTTGTTTGCTGTTCAGAGGTAGAAGCTGACACCTGATCCGGACGGTAGTGCCACCTTCCTTGTCTAATCAATCAGTCCTCCCCCATCGTCATGTTTGCTGCAGCGGGTCTCATCTGGCAGAACGGTTGTCCATTAGGAGCCTTCTGTCCTGCCTTCAGTGGCCTGCACATTCTCAGTAAATCACTCGCTGCGAGCCTCTGCTGTGCCAGCTCATCTCTTAAAATGCAGCAATGCAGATAAACAAGCTCAGCGGCAGACCGGCACCCCGGGGTGACTGCCAACTTTTTACCTTGATGACTGCCTTCCTGGCAGGTCAGTGCCATGTCACTGCTCTCTAATTTCATGCATCCAGTGCCAGCCAATAGAGCCCTATTTATTTTATAGTACCTTTCACGGTAAAAACCATCTCACCGTTGCTCTGTCTGGCCCGCTTTGACTTCAATTTGTCACCTGTCTGTCTGTTGTGCCCTCCTCTCTTTGTCTCTCCATCCTTTTACTCTTTTACTGAGCCTTCTTAATCTAGTGTGATGGGGGCAAGGCAGGTACCGGCCGTGGATGGGGTGCCAGTCCATTGCAGGGCACCCTCAGACGCTGAACCAATTTAGAGCCACCAGCTGGCCTGAGCTGCAAGTGTTTGGCATGTGGGGTTATTCTGCTCTTCTCTTCTCAGTGTTAGTTTATATAGTGCCTTTGCAGGCTGTCTCTTCTTGTGCATTGCAACACTTATAGATACCCTAACATGTAAGGGTCAATGTCACCGCGCCGTCGTCGAGTGACCACCCCTTCAGCGTGTCCAGGCAGGTACTGTTAAGTCACAGCAGTGTGACTCTGTGATAACGCTCCCCTAAATTATAATGCTTTGGACATTTGTTTAGATAGATAGATAGATAGATAGATAGATAGATAGATAGATAGATAGATAGATAGATAGATAGATAGATAGATAGATAGATAGATAGATAGATAGATACTTTATTAATCCCAAGGGGAAATTCACTTACTCCAGCAGCAGCATACTGATACAAAAAAAACCCATTAAATTAAAGATTGATAAAAATGCAGGTAAAAACAGACAATAACTTTTTATAATGTTAACGTTTACCCCCCCGGGTGGAATTGAAGAGTCACATAGTTTGGGGGAGGAACGATCTCCTCAGTCTGTCAGTGGAGCAGGACAGTGACAGCAGTCTGTCGCTGAAGCTGCTCTTCTGTCTGAAGAGGACACTGTTTAGTGGATGCAGTGGATTCTCCATAATTGACAGGAGCCTGCTCAGCGCCCGTCGCTCCGCCACAGATGTCAAACTCTCCAGCTCCGTGCCAACAATAGAGCCTGCCTTCCTCACCAGTTTGTCCAGGCGTGAGGCTTCTTTCTTCTTAATGCTGCCTCCCCAGCACACCACTGCGTAGAAGAGGGCGCTCGCCACAACCATCTGACAGAACATCTGTAGCATCTTATTGCAGATGTTGAAGGACGCCAGCCTTCTAAGGAAGTATAGCCGGCTCTGTCCTCTCTTGCACAGAGCATCAGTCTTGGCAGTCCAGTCCAGTTTATCATCCAGCTGCACTCCCAGGTATTTATAGGTCTGCACCATCTGCACACAGTCACCTCTGATGATCACGGGGTCCAGGAGGGGTCTGGGCCTCCTAAAATCCACCACCAGCTCCTTGGTTTTGCTGGTGTTCAGGTGTAAGTGGTTTATGTTTACCATTTTCAATAATCTTGTTTTGTTATTTTTAAATTATATGATACTAGGGGTTTACACAAACCCACGGTCGTAAAAAAATATTTGCTTAGAAAGCAAATAAATACCATGTTAAATTTAAGGAGCTGTTGATACTTCTTAGGTTTTCTAAACTGTTCCTTCTTTCAGTTCCAACCGAAGCCATAATGTTATTTCTCACTTCTGGTGGCTCCTCTGCTACCAAAGGCTAGATATAAACAACAGCAAACTCCATCCATCGTTTACAAACGGAAGAACTTGCACTTTATTATGAATTCTGATCATGTATGCACCTTGTCCTGGGGGATTATCAATAGATGTCATCATATATGTATTGCCTCTGCTGGTTCATCTACACCATGTTTCCTAATTGCTGGTCCACAATGTCCGGCACGACAAGAATATTAACATTGTTATTACTTACTTGCTCGTCCGCAAAAAAACTTGCTATGAAATGCTACTGGTTCGTGGAGCTCTTCCTTTAGTAAATCCAGAAGCAATTGGCTCCTGTATCTATTGTGAACTGATTGAGCCACTCAAAGCTCTCAGAGAGACACCCACCCACCTCCCCCAGCTTCGATCGAACGTTAATGAATTGAGCCACTCGAAACGGCAAACTAAAGACACTCCACTTGTCAAAATGGTTGAAAACCACTGATCTAAAGGAAGCAGAAAATTTCTATTATGGCAATATGTTCTTTTGCTTACAATATTAAAAAATACAGCATGGCATCGATCACATGGCTGATGAAACTTTGCTAAGTAATGATCTCCAAAGAAGCATCGATATAAGGATATAAAAGCAATGGTTGCATGTGATCGGAATTTTCGAGTATTTGACAGTCTTCTCGTTTGTCGGCCTGCATTTCTCTCTTGTTCTCATTCTTCCATTGTGTATCCTGGTCTTTGTTTTGCATACACACAAACCATTGTGTTTGCCTGCTGGTCAATTGGTTCATATTCAGGATTACCTTTTGCTTGTCTTCACTGTCTTGTCTTCTAATTGTTTTTTGTTCATCATCACTTAAGTGCCTTCTGCTTGATGCTTAGCAGATCTCACTGCTTCTTCTTCTTGCTCCTACCATTACTGTGGACAGCACTTTGTTTTTCAACCACGTTTATATAAATACACAAACACAGGTCATTTTGGCATCCTTTATGCCTGTTTAATAAAAATTCAATGTTCAGTCTTCATCTTGTAATCTACCTCTGCACTTTGCTTGGTGCTCAGTAGAAGTCGCTACTCCCCTTTGTATTTCTGCGATGTCACTTGATTTTGCAATCACTTTGCTGAATAAACTAGTCACTTTCGCAAGATTGCTGCTAGGTAACATTTTTTGATTTTCTTGAAAATATCAGGTAATAATCTGATCTCGATTGTTTGCATCCAGTTCTCTGTCTTTGTAGTTCTTGCATTCTGTATGCTGCACTTGATGCTTTGCAGATATTGCTTCTCTTCTTCTTCCTATTTTAGTGTTCTTCATCATGTCATCGGCCTCAGTGATTTGCTTGACAGTCAGCAAATATCGCTGCTCTTCTTTGTCTTCCTGTCATGACACTTGGTTACACAAGCACTTGGTGTAATAAATCCATGAGCACATCTCTACATCAGTAACAGAGAGACTAAGCGATCTAGGACTGCTATGCAGACCACAGCAACACATAACTCAGATGCTGGGGCTAGGAGGCACCGTAAGCAGTGCGAGAGGAACTGCAATTGAGAGAAAAGCAATTGAGAATCCACTGTAGGCCGAAGGCCAAGCCTAGCCATCCAGCTCTCGCATCAGTGCTACTGGCTCTCTGGAAAATAAGATGGACTATCTGCGACACCAATTCAACACCCAGTCCGGAACGAGGAATTGTTGCGTGTTTATTTTCTCAGACACATGGTTACAGAACAACATTCCTGACTCAGTTATTCAACTACAAGAACTAACATAATTTCATGCAGTTAGAGACATCATGGCCTCCAGTAAGACTCGTGGCAGGGAATCGGTGTTTATGTAAACAATGACTGGTGTGTCAATGCTATGGCAGCTGTGACTTATTGCTCACCGCAGCTGTAGTTTTTAGTGGTGAAATGTCGGCCGTTTTATCTGCCGAGAGAACTTGCCGCCATTATAGTTGTTGTAGTGTACATCCAAACTCCCAAACCCGTGCTAATGCTCATGCAACTTAAAAACTGTAACACCAAAGGCTTACCTACATGTGAACTTTGTCTCAAGGGGTGAGGATATATTGGACCTTAATTACACAAACATTTAGATTTTCACAAAGCTGTACCCTCCTCCTGTTTGGGATTCTCAGACCACCTCTGTGTTATGCTGCTCCCAGCATACACGTCACTGCTGAAACAATCCAGTACAAAAAAACATCAGAGCCTGGCCTGAAGGAGCCACCTCATCATTGCAGGACTGCTTTGAATGCAGAGACTGGAATATGTTTGAGGAGGCAGCCATCTATGAAAAGCATATTAACTTAGAGGAATACACTGACTCTGTGACTGGGTACATAGGAATGTGCACACAGAATGTCACTATTGGAAAAATTATTATTATACGCACCAACCAGAACCAGGGCTGAAGTCTGTGCTCTTCTGAGAGCAAGAGATGCTGCCTTCAGATCAGGAGATGAAGGAGCTCTCAGATCAGCACAGGCTGAACTTTCCAAGTCCAACAGGAAGGCTAAAAGTCAGTATGCACAGAAGATAGACAACAACATCTGTGACTTGAAAAATCCCAGATGCATGTGGCAGGGCGTCCGGGCCTTAACAGATTATAAAATCTCACCAGAGGCCTACAGCACTGATACTTGCCTCCCTGACATGCTCAACAACTTTTACGCACGTTATAAGGCTCAAAACAATACACAGGCATATAAGTCCATACCCTCCCTGGAGGAACCCTGCTGATGTAAGTCAGAAGTTGTCCAGAGTCAACCTACGGAAAGCAGCAGGACCAGGCAACATTCCTGTGTGTGTACTTAGAGACTGTGCTGACCAAATTGCTGATGTTCTCACAGAGATCTTCAACATCTCTTTGAGCCTGGCTGTGGTCCCAATGTGCTTCAAATAGACCACTGTCATTCCAGTGCCAAAGTCTTAATGACCACCACCTGCAGCACTGACTCCAATTGTGATGAAATGCTTCGAGCGGTTGGTCAAAAGACATATCAGCTCCATCCACCCCACCACTCTGACCCACTCTAGTTTGCTTACCAAATTGTTCCACTGATGATGCCATCTCCTTTACTTTGCACGCTGTACTGTCTCACCTGAACACCAGAGACGTATGTCAGAATGCTGTTTGTTGATTTCAGCTCAGCGTTCAATACGATCGTTCCTCAGAAGTTGGTGAGAAATCTCTCTCTGCTGGGCATTGACACTCCTCTTTGTAATTGGATTCTGGACTACTTCATAGAGAGGCCACAGTCAGTGCACATTGGCAGCAGAACATCTGGTACCATCATCAGGCTGAGCATAGGTGCCCCCCCCCAAGACTGCATGCTAAGCCCACTATTGTTCACATTGCTCACCCATGACTGCACCGCCAAGTCCGAGTCCAATGACATTGTCAAGTTGGCGGATGATACAGCCATAGAGGTCTCATCAGCAATGATGATGACACATCTAACAGAGAAGAGGTCGAACATCTGATGAGGTGGTGTGGTGCAAATAATCTATCTCTTAATGTTGATAGGACAAAAGAGATGCTTGTCGATTTCAGAAGAACATCGACTGACTATTCACCACTGCTCATCAATGTCTCGGATAGCGAGAGTCAGCAGCAACAAGTTTCTTGGGGTGTATATCTCTGATGACTTCTCCTGGACAATCAACACCAACTCTGTTGTCAAGAAGGCACAACAACGTCTCTTTATTTCTGCAGACATTGAAGTGAATCGGCTTACCACAACCAATTCTTACCACCTTTTACGAAGGAACTGTGGAGAGCGTTCTGACAAAACTGCATCACTGTATGGTTTGGGAACAGCAAAGTCCATGAGTGCAAGACTCTGTAGCATGAAGGGAGGACCACTGAGAGGATCATGGGGCTCTTCCTTCCCTCAATCCAGGACATCTTTCAGACACTCTGTCTACGTAGAGCCTACACCATTGTGAAAGACCCATCACACGCACTGTTTGACCTCATGCCATCAGGCAGAAGATAGTGCAACATTAGAGCCACCACAGCCCGGTCCTATCACAGCTTCTTCCCCCAGGCTGTCAGACTTTTGAACTCCTGTATGTCCCCCAGTACCATTTTCCTATAACATTCCCCCAATTATGTACTGTCACTTTGCACTTTGCACTTTAATATGTATATCCAGTATTGTTCAAGCTTTACAGTCTTGTATCTTTAGATAGATAGATAGATAGATAGATAGATAGATAGATAGATAGATAGATAGATAGATAGATAGATAGATAGATAGATACTTTATTAATCCCAATGGGAAATTTTAGTTTTTTAATTTTAGTTTTTTTTAATTTAAAGTTTTTTAGAAACTTTAGTCTTGTTGCTCTGTTTTTTGGCAATGTTATAGTGTATGTCAAATGTATGTTGTTTTGCCTATGCACTGGGGGACTGTAAGGAATGAAATTTCGTTCAATCATATACTATGTACAGTATGTGAATGAATGACAATAAAGTTGTAAAAATGCTTTGAGCTGATGTAGCTGTAAAAGGTGCTATATAAGATCAAGGCTGACTGATTGACTGTTCGATTTGTAAAGTTACCTCTCCTGGCAGTTGTTGTGAAAGATGCTATATAAAAAAAACAGATTGACTTTGTATAAAATAGGCATCATGGTGGCACAAGGGGGCTTCACAGCCCCAGGTCACTGTTCATGAGGGTCTTTTTCCTGGTCCATTTTTTTCTCCCACATCCTAAACATGTGTTTGATAGCTTAGTGGCCGCCTTTGAGCTGACCTGGTGTGAGTGGATGGCACTGGCACCTCATCCAAGGTTGGTTCCTGCCTTGCACTGAGTTAGCCCTTGCCTCCTATGACCCTCAACTGAATTATGGGAGCTAGAGGGTTGATTTATAACTTCTTGATCATACTGCTGTTGAAAGGAACTATATAAAATGAAACTTGATTTGAACAGTCAACTCTAATGACACTTGCTATGAAAGGCACTATATAAATAAAGATTGATTTGTAAAATGTGCAGCATGGTGGCACAGTGGTTACCAATGCCACTTCACAATTCTGGTTCAGTTTTCACAAAAATAGCTGTGTTACTTGCCAATGATACTCTTGCCCAGTGTGGGTATGTGCTCGGTCATGGCCTCCCTCCTTGTTCAGAGCTGGTATAGCCCCTCCATGACCCTAAATTGGGTCACATAATGGGTGGTTAATAATCAATAAACAGCAATAGTATGCTTTATTAATATAGCACCCTTCTGGTCTGACATATGACTTCCAATCATACTTGCTGGGAAAGGCACACTTAAAAATAAATATTGATGAATGGTCCAATTTGTAAATCACCCCTGAAGGGCATTATACAAAATAACAGCTGGCTACTTGACTGCCTCATGCTGATTTGAGTCTAAGGAAGTTGGCTCATCTCATCACAATGTGCTCCTCTATTTAAAAGGCAGCAGTGATTTTCAACCACTGATCACGGTTAACTTTTTTGTTTTATTTGCTTCATTTGAAACACTGACTCGAGCAGCAAGAGTTTAGTTTCAAATGAGGCTGACATGAAGATTAGATGAGAGACTTGTATGTACAGTTGTGCGAGAGGTACAACATCTGTTAGAGTCTCCATGGACCTTTTGGTTTATGGGGTTATGGATGCTCCCTCCAGTCTGGGGATGCATTTACTGAGACTCTAGTGCAGGAACTCCAGACATTCATTCCAACCAAGTTCTTCAGTGGAAGAGAAGCTGTTGATTTCATTTAACTAGGTGTCCACTATGGCAGTCCTAAAATAAACAGTCTGGCATTTACTGCCCTTGCAAGGTCAGAAAGATGATGATTGTGGACACAGCTTCTCGGGAGCAATTATGCTCACAGGTCCTGAAATAGTCTTTACAACAAAATGTTCTCTTGTTAGAAACAGAATATGACAATAATCTTAATGAGAACAAGCCATTCAGCCCCACAAGCTCACCAGTATTATTTACTGAGATTCTCCAAAATAAGTCACTTTGAAGGTCCTTAGAGTCCTACTAACTACGACACTACTCATTTTAGTCATTTATTCCAAGTGTCTGTGGCTCTTTATGTGTGGAAAAAATTCTAAACATTGTGTAAAATTTACCCGTAACAAGTTTCCAAACTGTGTCCTCATATTCTTGACGAATTCATTTTAGAATAACAGTCTTGATCCACTGGACTAATTCCCTTTATAATTTTAAACACTTCAATCATGTCACCTCTTGATCTGCTTTTGCTTAATGTGAAAAGGCTCAGCTCTTTGAATCTTTCCTCATAATTCATCCCCTGTTACCCTGGAATCAGCCGAGTCGCTCTTCTCTGGACCTTTTCTAGTGCTGCTATGTTCCTTTTTGTAGGCTGGAGACCAAAACTGCACACAGTACTCAAGATGAGGCCTCACCGGTGTGTTATAAAGGTTGAGCAGAACCTCCTTGGACTTGTACTCCACACATCAGGGCGCTATATAACCTGACATTCTCTTAGCCTTCTTAATAACTTCTGCACACTCTCAGATTGTTGACAATAAAGGGGACATTCATTACAAAATACAGGCAGGCATGTGCTTGTTGAGAGCCCTTTAGTCAATTATAAGAATTTTGACATATTTCTTAATGAACTGGTGGCCACTCAGGTCATAGTCTCTCTTATTTGTTAGGACTTTTTCTGCTGCCTTGTAAAGAAGCTGCAGCTAACTCTTGTATTTCCTTAGTAGTCCTCATAGATGTACACAACAATAATCAAGACAGCTAAAAATAAAAGCATGTGTTCATTTAATCTTGTTGTTCTTCTTTCGGCTACTGTATTCCTAACTCACTTCTTTAATGGCCATGTGATCTTTTTTATTCTGTTCTGTTTGACTGGTACCCCTGGTACCCCACAGCTCCAAGGACATACTGTAAGTTCCAGCTGGCCTCAGTTTTAACAGCAGGGTCATAGGGAGCTATAGTCCATTTCAAAAGCAATAAATGTCCAGCATGATGACAGTCCATCACATGGGCTTGTCTTCTATGTGGGAAGATGTCAGAGAAAAGCCCACACAAACATGAGGTGAACATCCAAACTCCACACCAAAATTACTGGTTTATAAACAACTGCTCTGGAGTGCTTTGGAGAACTTTCACCTCATGCTGCCTGGACAGGCTGTATATTGTAATATGTGGGGTCATCACACAGAGAATTACAGACACATGGAGTAAGTTACCGAGTAGTGTGGTGGACAGTATGGGTCAGTTGCAGTGTACCTAAGATAGTACTGAACTAGCTGTGGATGAAGACCAGACTACGTGGTACAGTACTATGAAGAGATGATCCTCAGGTCTAAGTGCTGTCTCAGTGAACTGTAGAACAAGATCAATACCAAGTTTAACTAATCTACAGCTAGTCTTGTTTTGGCCTCATGCTTCTTCTTAGTTTACTCAGCTGGACGTCTGATTGCCCATTAACGGTGGGGTTCCCACATTTAGTGTCTCTCCATCTCTCAATTAATTAAACTTCCTGTGATAAACTTCTTATTGATTTATAGGAACAGGGTACACTGAAAAAACACATCCTTGTGTATATTTATTAAAAACTAATTGCAATCATCAAGGTACATTAGATCAAAGTGGGTGTCGCTGATATTTTTGTAAATGTTAATGTAGGTGTATAATGATGACAAAAGGCAAACGTTAGTAAAATCATATCTGAAGCATAACTGTCTCTCTGTGACTCTACGGATCTAAGCACTTTGAGTAGTGAGAAAAACAGTATATTAAAGAATTATTATTTACTATTACCATCAGAGTGACCTGGCAGTGCACCCTGAAGCCTTGGCATATGCAGGAAAAAAATGTTCAGTTTTTACCTTGCGCCCGTTCATGCAACACGTGTAGGTGGTAACTTGTAAATTATATCGCTGCCCCTCAATCTAATGTTCGAGTGACCGCTGGCTTAAATCTCTGAAAGTTACCCGACTTGTTTAATGTTTATATCCACCCTTCCATTTTGCAACCCGCTGAATCCGAACACAGGGTCACGGGGGTCTGCTGGAGCCAATCCCAGCCAACACAGGGCACAAGGCAGGAACCAATACCAGGCAGGGTGCCAACCCACCGCAGGACACACACAAACACACACTAGAATCGCCAATCCACCTAACCCGCATATCTTTGGACTGTGGGAGGAAACCGGAGCGCCCGGAGGAAACCCATGCAGACACGGGGAGAAAATGCAAACTCCACGCAGGGAGGACCCGGGAAGCGAACCCGGGTCTCCTAACTGCGAGGCAGCAGCGCTACCACTGCGCCACCCTTAATGTTTATATGTGATGTGTAAATAAAGGCATGTGACACCTTAAATGGGTCATCTGGTCTTGATGTAACTCATTTTCCAATTAGGTAGACAATACAGAAGAGTTGATCTGTGTCACTCATTATGCGCCCAGCTGTTCCTAATACAGTACAGGGTATAAAATACCTGGGTCAATATTCATAAAGAAAGTCTCATTGCAGTATAGATTTCACAATAGAGCACAAGCGCTATATAATACATAATGTGAAAGATCTCTTTTCAGATCTGGAGGACAACCACAAAGACAATCCACGACAATCCGAACGAATACCGCATGGAAGAAACTGCCAGCATCTTTCAATGTTCACTTTTTGAGTGGTCAGCTGCAGGATTTCTTACAGACACTGACTCTGCGTCTTTTTACTAAAGATTAATGGTTAAATGTATGTTGATTCATAATTTTATATTTCTTATATTATGCAAAAAAAAAAAAAAAATGAAAAATGTTTCCATGCATCACTTGTCTTTTTCTGTGACATTGAGTTAAATATAGCTGAATCAGTATCAGGCTATACTTTAGTCCAAATATAAGTATAAAATATAGTGTCCATATTTTTTAATGGCAGTGGTTTTGACAGTCTGATTGATGCGTATGTTAAACCTGCTCACGAGGGCGTCTACGTTAGTACACAACTTTGCCCCCCTTTCATGACTCTAAGAAACACACTGTAACTGCACTTAGTCTTAACGTTGGTCTGCTGCCAGTCCGGCACATCTGGGGCACCTGCAACAGAGCTAAACCTCAAAAGTTAGTCTTGTAGCTGTAAATATATACTAGAGCCTCATGAGCAGGAGATCATTGTGAGCAGCTCAGAGCACACTGCATCATTAGAGCCATTCAAATCTCAACTTCCGCTGTTTTGGAGGAATTACATAGATAGGATTGGTGAGCTTTACTGGCCTAAATGGCCTGTTCGTCAAACGTTTTTCTAATGTTTTAATGTTGCATAAAAGACATCACATGAAGGACAGGCTTCTGTTTGCTTTGTGACTAAAGGACTGTTTTCTTTTAGCTTGTAGACTTGTGCCCTGCTGGGTCAGTCACTGTGAGACTGCACCCCCATTAAGGATTTTTGGTGCCTTGCTTGAATACTTTCTGCCTCCTAATGAAACTAAAATGACTGTCTGTCTTAGATTTATAAAAACTGTAGATCAGATTTTGTTTTAACAATTTTCTTGTTTACTTTCTCGTAACGGGCAGCATGTCTCACACCTCACACTGACGTTCTCCTTACATCCAAGTGGATTTTCTGAACTGTGTCTTTCAACTCTAAATAGGTTAGGTTAGGTTTCTTTATTTAGTCATGTTTACACAGGAAAGTAGTGAATTTGCCTTCTCAGTTTCATCTAATAACAGGTAACAGACAGAATGAAATAAAACAGACAAACAGAAATAAGAAAGGTTAAGGTAAGGCAGTTAGATAAAAAATATTTATACCAAAAAAAAAAAAAAAAAAAGGTAACAGGATATATATCAAAACCTTAAACATTATCTCCGATATTTCTTATTGAAAAGTCGTATGGCACTAGGAAGAAAGGAGTTTCTGGAGCGATTTGTGTGGGTTTTCAAAGCAACTATCCTTCCTGATTTACTGAAGTTTACTTCTACATGTAATGGATGTCTGTCATCAGTTGAGATGATTTCCAGTTTCTTTAGCATTGCCCTCTGACACACACTAGTCAAATCATCTACATCAGCCCCAATAACTTTAGCTGCATACTTCGTAATCTGCTGGAGCTTTTTTGAGTTTTGGTTTGTCAGACTATTAAACCAGGCAATGAAACTGAAAGTGATCACGGACTGGATCATACTACGATAGAAGGACAACATGAGGTCCTTGTCTACTTTAAATAGTTTGAGTTTATGGAGGAGAAATAAGCGCTGGTTACATTTAGAAAATATTTTTTTTTGTATTTGTATTCCAGTTAAGATTGTTATCTAGGTAAGTTCCTAAGTATTTATATTCATTCACTATTTCTACCTCCTCTCCCAGAACTACAATAGGTGAACATACAGATTTCTGTCTCTTAAAATCAAATATCATTTCTTTGGTCTTTTTTAAATTCAGAGTGAGAGAGTTTTTATTGCACCAGTTTACCATACAGTCCACTTGATTTAGATAGTGGCTTGCATCCTCCCCAGATATGCATCCTATGATCATGGTGTCATCCGCATACTTAATAATTGAGCAGTGGTCATTGTTCTGTCTCGGGTCACTTGTGTACAGAGTAAACAGTAATGGTGATAAGACACACACCCCTGTGGACTTCCTGTGTTTGAATGAAGAGCTTTTGAAAAAGTGTCCTGAACTTTAACTGTCTGTGAACGATTTAAAAGAAAGTTCTGAATCCATAGTGTGATAAATGGGTTTACATTCATACTGTTTAATTTCCCAATCAGTATATGAGGCTGTATAGTATTGAACGCTGAAGAAAAATCCAAAAATAGTGCTCTGACATATGAACCAGGCTGATCAAGAAAGGTATAGATTTGATGTAAGATAACAAGCAGAGCATAATGCATCCGTTGTGAATATGTTTGTATTTGCGTGATTGGTATCCCCTCCAGGGTTGCACCCAGTGCTTTCAGAATGAGATACAAGCCCCATGACCGGACACTAGAATGAGCTGGTCTGAAAATGGAAGGACATCGTCCTTGGGTCAGATCAACTGCAGTCAAAAGCTGCCCTCAGACTGGACATGCCAAGACACATTGCCAGCACCTTAAAACTAGTAAAAGAGAAGGCCATCACAGCACCTGACTGGTTGTCACTCTGCGGCTGCCCAAACCCCCCGCCACTTTATCTGCCTGTTTTATCCCCGTCTTGCGCCTCTCTCATCTGTCCTCAGTAGGATTAAAAGAAAAGTCAGACTAAACGGTGCAATTGTCCCAGGAGTTCCGAGTTCCCCCGACACGTTGAGAGCTGCCAGGAGTGGCTTCCTCTTCACAAGGTGCAGGAGAGATAATTCCATCAGCACTGCTAAAGGAGTCAGGGAGGGTGGCTCTGCTGATACCCCTGCCCTTTGTCCCTTGTTCCGGTACAGGAAGAGACTGCGAGCAGATAAGACCTACGATTGCTGCTGAGTTTTCCTTTTTCTATATCCATGTACACCTGCAGCAGCCCTCAAACAATCAGTAAGGGGTCTGCAGGTTGTGGGATCGCTGGAACTTCTCTTTGTCTGTTTCATGTTTGCTTATTTGTGTAAATTCTGATATTGGTCAGAGCATGCCATGCCCAGCACTGGGGTCACCTGGTGGCAGATGGGGCATTCCTGTTGCTTCACTCCTAACTGTTGTAAAAGTTAGCCCCGGACACACACATACACTGAAACCACCAGATGTCCAAACCACACATTTTTATTTACAGTCCAGCACACTCACAGTGTCCAGCACTAAACACCTTTTGAGTCCGTTTCTCTCCCTTCTGGACTTCTCCGGCCGCCTTTTCTCCAGTCCTCCCGAACAATGCCTTCTTCCTCCTGACTCAGGCTCTCTCTCGCTTGAAGGAGGCGGCATCCTTTATAATCACCCGGATGAGCTCCAGGTGCTCTCTGGCGAACTTCTGCCAGCACTTCCGGGTGTGGTGGAAGTGCTGGCATCCACGGCTTCACAAACCTCAGAGCGGAGGCTGCCCTCTCGTAGTCCAGGGGAGGTGTAATCCCTCTCCCAGTCCTTCCAGGCGTCCTGGCTGGGCATAAGCCCCCAGTCATCTGCCACACTGTTTATGGTGTCAAGGTTGCCCAGATGGCATTAAGGTTGCCAGGGGTCCCTGATTTAATTTAATTAAATATTTTGCACAGGAGCTGACATCAGCCTTGAGAAGCTTCAGGTTTGGCCACTGCCTTGAAGGATTTTGTTTTTTAAAAGTAATCGGCCACTGAGCTTTTTTGTTCAGTAGAGTGCTGGAGTCTGCAGGAGGCATTCAGACGAGAAAGGATTAAAGGGGCCAGGGTGTGTTTTGGGGCCCCTGACCTCTCAGGCTTGACTATTAAAGGTGCTTTTCAAACTACGCATTGATGAAAAGGTGAAAGATAAACGATACTCTGCTATATTTGGAGGATGTCATGTATACAAATGGGCAGGTGAATGAACAGTCCTACTCAGCCTACTCTGCACATTTACCACTGGACAGAAGGAGTGGTTGACAAATTGGAGATGTTTTTCTAAAGTCCAGAGAAGAACAACTAGGCTGATTGCAGAACTGCAGGGGAGGAATCATGAGGAAAGATTTAAGGAGTTGAATCTTTTCAGTATAAGCAAAAAGAGAATAAGAGGTGATGTAATGAAAGTGTTTAAAATTATGAAGCGGACTCAGGTTGTTAAGGATAGATTTTACACAAACGTTAAGATGTTTTTCTTCATAGTAGTGTGGTGGAAAGCAGGACTTTGGGAACCTTCAAAACTCAACTTGATGTTACCTTGGAGGAATTAAGTGGATATGACTGGTGAGCTTTGTTGTTCTGATCAAAAGTTTTCTAATGTTCTAAAAGAATGGCATCTGTTCATTTAAGCACACAAAGGAGGGATAAGCATAAGGAGAATAAACAGTAGCAAAGACATAGCAGTGTAACAAAGTCAAATCTATAGCCCCATGAGGCCTGATGGTTGGTGGGATGGTTTTCCCACTATCCCAACATCTCTCGCCTCCTGACTCACACTTGAAACTTGGTCCACCCTTGCCCTCTGTTCATGCGTACTCAGCCAGCTCATCCCCTACTATGGGCTTAATGCCCCTCTACCAGGCTGTCCAGGTTCATCCCCACAATTTATCTCTAGGTCAAAAAGAAGTCTATTAAATGTTAGAGTCATTAAGTCACAGTGCCTGCTGGTCCATGAGACCATTGCACTCTAGAGGCCTTAAACACATCACAACCTTCAAGATGCTTTGGAACAGCAGGGTCTCATGTGGGACATCTCTTATCCTAGTTCACTTCTGGGACACCTACAGCACCCTTAGCTCTCCCAACAGCCCTGTCTTCCTCTTAACTCTTTCAGGGCTGATGTCGACTTTTGTCAAAAGGAGGAGTTGACAAAGGTAATCGACTGTAAACTGTGACAAAACCAACTGTTATGTTTTAGTTGGATTCTCATTGCTAGAAGGAAAGTTAGATTCATTGGTTTGACCTAAATTTCCTGCACTCGTGTGAGTAGCAAGGCACAAACAACGGCAAAAATGGCACTGACATCTTGCGAAATGTCAAAGCGAATGCATAAAGTAAAACACGACATTTTGCCTGTCATCTCTTAACTAGACTATGACTTGTCGGAATCAGATTTTGATACCAGTGATTTAAAACGAATGTGAGGTTCCAGCTTCAGCTGATTGGTCCCCAGCTAATCGTTGTACAAACAATGTTCACCAGGGAGGACTGCCACTTAACAATGATAAGAGATAGAAACCAGATTGCAATGCACAATGACTTTGTCCCAGCCACGCAAAGACAGCCTGGCAGCAAGCTTGACGCATATTCTTGGCAAACTGGCAGCCACAGCATGCAGTAACAGATGTTTTATGTTGATTTCTGTGTGAAACCATTGCTTTTCAGAAACAGTTTTTTTGGAAAAAATATTCAGCCCTCAAAGAGTTAATGGAGTGTCACTTTTACCACTAGCAAGTCCTCAGGGTTTGTGTTAAGCATATAAGGTAACTGCTGCGGTGGGTTGGCACCCTGCCCAGGATTGTTTCCTGCCTTGTGCCCTGTGTTGGCTGGGATTGGCTCCAGCAGACCCCCGTGACCCTGTGTTCGGATTCAGCGGGTTGGAAAATGGATGGATATAAGGTAACTGAATGGCGTGGCTGGAACGTGGCAACCTCTGCTGGTGAGGAGGGTGAATTGCCAGTACCCAAATTAGGAGGATCCTAAAACACGAGAACGAGGGGTTGTAGCCTGAAAGAGTCTCTTGTTTGAGTATAATGGTACAGACAAATACTGCTGCTCATTTGGGGAAGCACCCATTGTCTTCACCTGTTGGCATGAATGTTACCTTTCCTAATTGCTGTACACTAATTTACAGCATACATTGCCTCATCCTAAAACACTCGCTGCGTAGAAAATGTGTCCGCAAGAAAGCCAGCACCTACAGATCACAATTTAACAGATAGTGTTGTGTTTTGTTTCCTTTATTTAAGCTTTTTATTGACATCTTTCTTTTAAAGGAAAAAACTGAATATTTTAACTAATTTATTTATTTACTTTGCTCAATGCTCCTTTGTTCTTTTACTGGCACGTGCTTCCTGTTACCTGCCAGGTGTCTTTCTGAAGCAGGATGCTCGATGACAGGCCTCTGGTCTTCAATCAAAAGCGACATTCAAAGTAAGCCCCGGTCAGGACAGAGGCTGGCAGTGTTGGGCCTTGAAATGTGACACCCTACAGGAGTCGGCCCGCACTGGCCCCGCTGACAGGACACTGAATCAAATCTGTCAACCTGCGACCAAACTCGCTTTCCACTGCTACTTGGATAGTGAATGAAGAAAGCAGGCGGCCAGGGGCTGGGCTTATGTCTGGAAAAAAATCAGCCGATGAAATATTTCGATAAGTACGATAATCTGCTTTCAAATGTGCTCAGTGGGTCCACAAAGAACCAGGTGTTACTAAAATGTTTTCTGTGATGCCAGTGAGGTTCAGGATTTAACAGAATGGCAATAACAAAACGTCACAATGTAGTCAGTGTGTTATATAGTGCCCTTCCAATAAAAGGCCAATGCAGGGCGGTGTTACTTATTCATTGCAAGAGCAGAAAATAGACATACATGAGAGTGGACAGCACAAGGTCACCATCACACACTTCATCAGCCCGGACTGTCACCATAACCACTGATTGTGGTATGACATTCATTAAGTGCTCACTAATTTGAGAGGAGAATGAAAGAATTTACATGGATGAAAGCAGAATTGTAGCCTAAAGCAGGCAACGGTCAAATACTGGGAAATCAGAATATTCTTCATCAAGACCAAGAGAAAACCAAATTAAAGTCTTCAAACAAAAGAGCAAAGTATAACAAAGAAAATCCGTAACCAGAACTTTATGTAGAGCTTGGATGTTTCCTCCATCCAAAGATAGAATAACAGCATACTGTATGTGTACAATTATCTTTTATAGTCACGGCAAACTAAATGTCACACATGCCAACAGCATTGGGATACATGGCAGCAAAGGAACCAGCGACTGACAACAATAATACGAGGGCAATCCCAAAAGTAAGGTCTCCAAAGCGGTGGGGACGTAGAGAAATTGTTCATACAGCTGTTGGCCACACTGTTGTGATTGGTGCTTCCTCCACTCCCAAACAAGCGTGTGCGGCTTTGCTGGGATGCTCAATCTTGGCTTGGCAGCCCTTGAAAATGGAGCTCCTGTTGAACGCTACCGCCAAGTGCACAGTTTGCGCAGGAGACTGTCAATTTCCGATGAGACAGTCGTGAAGGTTGAGGAAAACATGCGTAAAGATCGGCGGTTGGAACTTCATCACCCACCCACCCTATAGTCCGGACTTGGCACCCAGTGACTACTACCTGTTCCCTAAGTTGAAAGAACATTTGTCCGGAAGGCAATTCTGCTCCGACGAAGAGGTGAAAGATGATGTTCAACGCTTCCTGAAGGACATGGCGGCGAGCTGGTATGACATGGGCATTCTAAAACTACCACAGCGTCTACAAAAATGCATCGACCGAAATGGCGATAATGTAGAAAAACAAATAAGTCTTTAACCTTTAAAATGATGCAAACATTATAGAAAATAAACGGTTGTTTGTATTTCTAAAAAAATAGGAGACCTTACTTTTGGGATTACTCTCGTATTATAAACATGATGATAAAAAATAACACAGTCAAAACAACATTAAGCATTAAAAACAAGCATGGAATTGGACTGTACATGTACAGAAAAACCCAAAAGTCGAGACACTTTAATATTTATCCCTCTTTTCCTTAGGCCTCATCATTTTAGTATACACTAGTAGTGATCACTGCGGTGGGTTGGCACCCTGCCCGGGATTGGTTCCTGCCTTGTGCCCTGTGTTGGCTGGGATTGGCTCCAGCAGACTCCCGTGACCCTGTGTTCGGATTCAGTGGGTTGGAAAATGGATGGATAGTAGTGATCAGCAAAATGATTTGCACAAAACTGAATCTGCACTGAAACTTAGTATTTCACCTCGCTACAAAAATTTGCAAAGCAAATAATATTTCATTTCCAAAAAATTTCATGCTATTGACCCAAGAAGAAATGTTTTTATTTCCGATCTCCATTAATTCTACATGCATCTGCCTGTCATTTAGTATTTAAATAAAGCGCTGTAGTGAAAACAATCACCACACTCATTTCCTGTCACATTTAGACGTTTAGTTGGGCCATTAGGCACATGTTGGGATTATTGTGGTAGTATGTACTACAATGTCACAGTCATAAAAATGAAACTCAAGGCGTCACAGCATGTGGACCCTCATCTGGCCAGTACAGACCCACCTGTAGAATGCTATGGATGGGAAGGGTTGCCAGTTGGTTGAGGTCTCCAGGACTGTGTCTGACTTTACTTCTCTACTTTCTCTGTTATAATTGACTACTGACCTCCCAGATGCTTATTTTTCCCACTGGTGCTGCTGACTGGAGTTTTTGGTTTCTTCTCCACCGCTGTTAGCTGCCCTGAGTTCAACAATTAATTAATGGACAGAAAGTTCTTAGTTCATTTATGTTAATCACTTTTGATCCTGTCTGTTTAAACCAATCTGTGTCTTTATGTGTACTTGTTATAGAATTAGTCTATTTGTGAACATTCAGTGGAGAACACTGTACCAAAAAAAAAAATAATTTTACAATGGTCCATACACTTTAAAGCAGGAAATCACTCAACACAAGATTTGACTATATGATAAAACCAATTGTACTGTACAATAATATACAATTAACTTATAATATTTATTATGTATGTACACAAATAAATGTGGGGTAAAATGTAAAAGAAATACAATCAAATCAAATAACTTAAATAACATTCAATATGAAACTAAACTAAAATGAAGTAAACCAGCTGCATAGACAGATACATTGGTATGGGGTGGCTTGATGCCACTGTGCACGTTGGCCTTTACAGATCAGTTGTGGCATTTGCGTGTCTTCTTTTCTTACTCCTCATCATCCAGCATGTGTTCTGGTAGGGCAAACAAGCTGCCAGTGAACTTCACTTACACATTTCTTTGAGATTGTGCGCGTTTATGAGCACACTTGTGCTTGCATGTATATTTAAATAAATTATGTATCTCAAACATTACTCAAGCAAAAGTTTTGCAAATCAATAGGCCTGATCCCATGACTAAATGGAGCAGAACGCAAAAATCCCAGTACAATTTCTACAAAGTTATTTTTGGACATACTGTAGATCAGACTGTTTTTGAAAGATATGGAGATAAGCAGTGGACCAAAATTGGACCAAAACCAATAGGACTGGAAACCGTAGCAAGACAAACACGATGCAACTTGTTTGAAAAAGACAGTTAAATTTTTTTGGCGTCTAGGGTGAATATCTCAGAAACTACTTGTTCTAAATTTTTGTATCTTTGCTAGGATGTAATCACAGAGATGTTCTACAAAATACAAAAAAACTTAATTTTCCGAAGGAAATTGTAATTTGATAATGTGAAGATTAATTTTGATTTTCTACAGACAGAGGCACACATACAGAAACCATGCAAACACCAACTTTTCCTGATGTTTTGGACGTTGTAGAGTCAGAGTATGAAGTTAACTGAATGATGAATTCTTGACCCCAACACCAAACATCCATTTAATAAAAAAAAAAAGAAACAGTCAAGAGCGGTTGCTAGGTAACAGCAGAAGGGTGGGAGGAGTTGGTGGCAAGCGGCTTCCTGCCTACTGTTACATGCACGATGGCATGTGATGTGAACGAGGAGCATAAATAGAACTGAGTTTACTGGTGCTATGCCACTGTGGAAAAAATGCAGGTAAACCAAAAAGTGTGAACGATCCTTAGGGAGCAATATTCCTTATCTTCCACCCTAAAAACATTAGAACACTCTGGACGAGAACAGGCCGTTCAGCCCAACAAAGCGCGCCAGTCCTATCCACTTATTTCTTCCAAAAAACATCAAGTTGAGTTTTGAAAGTCCCTAAAGTCTTACTGTTTACCACACTACTTGGTAACTTATTCTAATGTGACCAATAGTTCTATGTGTCCCCTCATTCTTGATGAACTCATTTTAAAATAACAGTCTTGATCCACTGGACTAATTCCCTTCATAATTTTAAACACTTCAATCATGTCACCTCTTAATCTTCTTTTGCTTAAACTGTAAAGGCTCAGACCTTTTAATCTTTCCTCATAATTCAACCCCTGTAGCCCAGGAATCAGCCTAGTCGCTCTTCTCTGGACCTTTTCTAGCGCTGCTATGTCCTTTTTGTAGCCTGGAGACCAAAACTGCACACAGTACTCAAGATGAGGCCTCACCAGTGCATTATAAAGGTTGAGCAGAACCTCCTTGGACTTGTACTCCACACATCGTGCTATATATCCTAACATTCTGTTAGCCTTCTTAATGGCTTCTGAACACTGTCGGGAAGTCAATAGCTTAAGAGTCCACTATGACTCCTAAATCCTTCTCATAAGGTGTACTCTCGATTTTCTGACCGCCCATTGTGTATTCAAACCTAACATTTTTACTTCCTATGTGTAATACTTTACATTTACTGACATTAAATTTCATCTGCTACAAATCTGCCCAAGCCTGTATGCTATCCAAGTCCTTCTGTAATGATATAACGGATTCCAAATTATCTGCTAATCCACCTTTCTTGGTATCATCTGCAAACTTATTAAACAGCTTGTTACTTATATCCATCCATTTTCCAACCTGCTGAATCCGAACACAGGGTCACGGGGGTCTGCTGGAGCCAATCCCAGCCAACACAGGGCACAAGGCAGGAACCAATCCCGGGCAGGGCGCCAACCCACCGCAGGACACACACAAACACACCCACACACCAAGCACACACTAGGGCCAATTTAGAATCGCCAATCCACCTAACCAGCATGTCTTTGGACTGTGGGAGGAAACCGGAGCACCCGGAGGAAACCCACGCAGACACGGGGAGAACATGCAAACTCCACGCAGGGAGGACCCGGGAAGCAAACCCAGGTCCCCAGGTCTTCCAACTGTGAGGCAGCAGCGCTACCCACTGCGCCACCGTGCCACCCATTGTTACTTATATTCCTATCTAAATCATAATTATATATATTAAAAATAGCAGCGGCCCTGGCACTGACCCCTGTGGAACACCACTCTTAACATCGGCCAATTCTGAAGAGGTTCCTCGCACCATCACCCTCTGCTTCCTGTGTGTGAGCCAATTCTGCACCCATCTAAAAACATCACCCTGAACTCCCACTTCTTTTAATTTGATGCCCAACCTCTCATGTGGCACCTTATCAAATGCTTTCTGAAAGTCCAGATAAATAATCTCATCTGCTCCACTCTGATCGTATCCTTTTGTTGCCTCTTTATAGAATTCCAGCATGTTAGTAAAACACGACCTCCCTCTTCTGAACCCATGCTGACTGTTCAGAATAACTCCTGTCCTGGTGTTGCTCAATCTTATCCTTAATAATTCCTTCCATTAATTTTCCTGTGATGCACGTTACACTTACTGGCCTATAGTTGCTTGGATCTGCCCTGTCACCCTTTTTATATAATGGGATGATATTTGCCATTTTCCAGTCCTTCAGAATCTCACCATTGCGCAGTGACTTCCTAAAAATATGTGTCAAGGGTTTATATATGTACTCACTAGCCTCCTTAAGCACTCGAGGATAAATATTGTCTGGTCCTGGTGATTTGTTTGATTTCAAAACCATTAAAACCCATTAGCTTTTTTATTGAATTTTGCATTTCGCAATTGTGAAATTGCAGGCAAAACAGAATTTTCTGTTAGTTTTGCAAAACTGATATTCACTTCCCAGTTTCCCTCATCACTGTACACCAGGTACTTTTTCACATTTTTTCATTCTTGTTTCCCAAGCTGATCAAGTCTATTGACTTGCAGGCTACACTGAACAAGTTCTGAGCAGACATAAGTTTTTCTCACTGAAACTAACACAGAATGTAAATTGCTTCAAGAAGGGAACCAGTTTTAGTGACTTGTATTCCGGTTGACAATTCAGTTACGCAATTACATCTCGTTACACATACTCACCTAAGGGGCAACTGAAGGGCTCTGCAAGGGTGTACACTAACACACTGGGAAGAAAGGTGACACTGACACTAATGACTGTTTTTTTTCCATTTTGTGATTTTTGAAACAGATATCTTTTTTTTTAAAGGTTCTGTTTTGGCGGGAGGTCTGAAAATTGAGAGTACACCTTATGAGAAGGATTTAGGAGTTGCGAGAGTGTTCAGAAGCCATTAAGAAGGCTAACAGAATGTTAGGTTATATAGCACGATGTGTGGAGTACAAGTCCAAGGAGGTTCTGCTCAACCTTTATAATGCATTGGTGAGGCCTCATCTTGAGTACTGTGTGCAGTTTTGGTCTCCAGGCTACAAAAAGGACATAGCAGCGCTAGAAAAGGTCCAGAGAAGAGCGACCAGGCTGATTCCAGGGCTACAGGGGTTGAATTTTGAAGAACAATTAAAACAGCTTTGCCTTTTCAGTTTAAGCAAAAGAAGATTAAATGGTGACATGAATAAAGTGTTTAAAATTATAAAGGGAATTAGTACAGTGGATTGAGAGTGTTATTTTAAAATGAGTTCATCAAGAACACGGGGACAATAGGAAACTTGTTAATGGTAAATTTCACACAAACATTAGGAAGTTTCTCTTTACACAAAGAACCACAGACACTTAGAATAAACTACTAAGTAGAATGGTAGACTGTAAGACATTAGGGACTTTCAAAACTAGACTTGATGTTTTCTTTAGAAGAATTAAGTTGATAGGACTGGTGAGCTTTGTTGGGCTGAGTGGCCTTATTCTTGTCTGGATTGTTCTAAAAAAAAAACTTATCAACCACTGATGAGCACGACACTGCTTTTAGACGCCATTCACACTATTATATTTTTTTAGTGGCATTTTTAAACCAAAATGATCTCTTAATATTTTTACACAGTTTACAAAAGTACCTCCATCCACACTAAAACAACTGAAAGTATATATGATGTAGACATTCACCTACACTGGGAATGCAGTGTGCATGCGTGTGTGGAGCTTTGAGACTGTACAAAATGCAATTTAGATGCATACAGGTAAGCTATGTTAGAAAATAGTTTTCTTTCATGAAGGGTGATGTCGGGGAATGAGACATTATAATGGACAGGATCCAATCAGGGGATGGCTACGTAATAAGCATGAACAAATCAGGGCACAATTAGACGTCAGTGTTTTCAAAATACTGTTTTTGCCAATCAAAACCACAATGCTGACGCTGCATTTTCAGGAGTAATTGGTTTTAAAAGTCTCTATTTTCGAGGGTTGAAAATGCTAGGGTAGTGTGAACAAAAGGTGAAAATGGAGACTAATGTCTGAGTTTTTAAACAAAAACAAAAACTGAGTTTTTAAACAAAAACTCAGTAGTACGGTTGGGACCTCAGTGTGTGGGTGGTAGGTGGCAGCGCTGATGTTATGTCATGGAACGAGACAAAAATTTCTACAAAGCCAGCCAAGCAAATGATGGATAGGCAAAAGAGTAGTCAAAGAATGCAGCAAATGCTAATATAAACTATATGACAGTATACAAGAAACTAAGTGACTTTCCAAAGAGAGACAGTCTTACTTTCAGACAATTGTAGTCAACAAGCAAGTGAAAGTGAGAGGTATGGCCAAAGACAAGCTTCTAGAGGTGGGCATGGTCAGATATACAGTAAATTGCTCAAGATGATAAGAATCAGATTCGAGAAAAACAGTCAAAGTCAGAAAATTGGTAACAAACAGCAAACCTCCAACATCAAAAGGAACAGCAGAAGGACTGCAGCAAGTGAAAGCATTAGTGGATTTACAGAAGTTGAAATTTGGCTTTGCTTTGTGCCATGGTTGTGATCTTTTCTTTCAGTTTGCTATAATAATAGTTGACACCACTTTGGAAAAGTCTTTAATCTTGTCTTAAATTGGTTTAAATCCTACCTGGCAGGAAGAAAATTCTTTGTTAGTTGTGGTACCGTAATTACAACTCAAAGACACATGATATCCTATATGGTGTTCCACAAGGCTCTATCCTGGGTCCGCTGCTCTTCTCAATCTACATGCTTCCGTTAGGTCAGATTATCTCAGGGCACAACGTGAGCTACCACAGCTATGCTGATGACACACAGCTGTATTTATCAATAGCACCTGATGACCCCGATTCTCTTGATTCACTAACACAATGTCTGACTTGTATTTCTGAATGGATGAATAGTAATTTTCTAAAGCTAAATAAAGAGAAAACTGAAATTTTAGTGATTGGTAATAATGGATACAATGAGGCTATTAGAAATAAACTGGATGCATTAGGATTAAAAGTCAAGACGGAGATAAAAAGCTTAGGAGTAACTGTTGACTGTAATCTGAATTTTAAATCGCATATTAATCAGATCACTAGGACAGCATTTTTTCACTTAAGAAACATAGCAAAAGTTAGACCTCTTATATCATTGAAAGATGCTGAGAAATTAGTTGACGCTTTTGTTTTCAGTCGACTAGATTACTGTAACGCACTCCTCTCAGGACTACACAAAAAAGACATCAATTGTTTGCAACTAGTGCAGAATGCAGCTGCTAGAATCCTAACAAGGAAAAGAAAATCCGAGCACATCTCTCCAGTTTTGATGTCACTACACTGGTTACCTGTGTCATTCAGGATTGACTTTAAAATTCTGCTTATGGTTTATAAAGCCTTAAATAATCTCGCCCCATCTTATATATCGGAATGTCTGACATTTTATATTCCAAATCGTAACCTCAGATCCTCAAATGAGTGTCTCCTTAGAATTCCAAGAGCAAAACTTAAAAGAAGTGGTGAGGCGGCCTTCTGCTGTTATGCACCTAAAATCTGGAATAGCCTGCCAGTAGGAATTCGCCAGGCTAATACAGTGGAGCACTTTAAAAAACTGCTGAAAACACATTACTTTAACATGGCCTTCTCATAACTTCACTTTAATTTAATCCTGATACTCTGTATATTCAATTCATTATAATAACTATTCATGGTGGCTCTAAAATCTGTACTAACCCCTATTCTCTCTTCTGTTTCTTTTTCCGGTTTCTTTGTGGTGGCTGCTTGCGCCACAACCATCTACTCAAAGCACTGTGATGTTCCAACAATGATGGATGGATTAAAAGCCAGAAGTCTGTATGACCATCATCATCAAGTCCTTCCGTGAGAACCTTAAATACAAAGAGGACTGATCATTTATGTTAGGTAGAATGCCCAGAGGGGACTGGGTGGTCTCGTGGCCTGGAACCCCTACAGATTTTATTTTTTTCTCCAGCCGTCTGGAGTTTTATTTTTTGTTTTTTCTGTCCTCCCTGGCCATCGGACCTTACTCTTATTCTATGTTAATTAATGTCTTATTTTAATATCTTACTTTTATTTTTCTTTTCTTCATTATGTAAAGCACTCTGAGCTACTTTTTTGGTATGAAAATGTGCTATATAAATAAATGTTGTTGTTGTTGTTTAGGAGCAACAATTTTTTCATGTAGTTAAAAATCACACAAGGAAAGCCTCAATGTGCTTTAATAAGCCCTGTTCTTTTGACAGCCCCTGGCTCTTAAAGAAAACAAGAAAAATCTCCCAAAAAAACTTTGTTGAAAAAAATGGAAGAAATCTTGGGAAGGGCAGGTAGGTTGGGCTTACAATGGGTGTCAGAAAATGGGGTAAATACAACACACAAAACAGAGAGCTGGATGTCCAATCTGTCAGTGCCACTTCATGAATACAATACACTAGTACAAACTACTTTGTTCTTGCACAGCACCCCTCACCAACTCTCAAGGCAACATTCAAGAACAGATTGCACTAATCACTAAATATAGAACTAGCATACATAAGGATACAGATTTGTTAAAATACATAAAAAACAAAATAGAAACTAACATTAATGAGATGAGAGGAAAGGATTGTGATAGTGATTTACATCTATGACTCTTCTATACAGGTGCTGGTCATAAAATTAGAATATCATGACAAAGTTGATTTATTTCAGTAATTCCATTCAAAAAGTGAAACTTGTATATTAGATTCATTCATTACACACAGACTGATGTTTAATCAAATGTTTATTTCTTTTAATTTTGATGATTATAACTGACAACTAATGAAAGTCCCAAATTCAGTATCTCGGAAAATTAGAATATTGTGAAAAGGTTCAATATTGAAGACACCTGGTGCCACACTCTAATCAGCTAATTAACTCAAAACACCTGCAAAAGCCTTTAAATGGTCTCTCAGTCTAGTTCTGTAGGCTACACAATCATGGGGAAGACTGCTGACTTCACAGTTGTCCAAAAGACGACCATTGACACCTTGCACAAGGAGGGCAAGACACAAAAGGTCATTGCTAAAGAGGCTGGCTGTTCACAGAGCTCTGTGTCCAAGCACATTAATAGAGAGGCGAAGGGAAGGACAAGATGTGGTAGAAAAAAAGTGTACAAGCAATAGAGATAACCGCACCCTGGAGAGGATTGTGAAACAAAACCCATTCAAAAATGTGGGGGAGATTCATAAAGAGTGGACTGCAGCTGGAGTCAGTGCTTCAAGAACCACCACACACATACGTATGCAAGACATGGGTTTCAGCTGTCACATTCCTTGTGTCAAGCCACTCTTGAACAAGGGACAGTGTCAGAAGCGTCTCGCCTTTGGACTGCTGCTGAGTGGTCCAAAGTTATGTTCTCTGATGAAAGTACATAAAGTACCTTGACTTTGGAAATCAAGGTTCCAGAGTCTGGAGGAAGAGAGGAGAGGCACAGAATCCACGTTGCTTGAGGTCCAGTGTAACGTTTCCACAATCAGTGATGGTTTGGGGTGCCATGTCATCTGCCGGTGTTGGTCCATTGTGTTTTCTGAGGTCCAAGGTCAATGCAGCCGTCTACCAGGAAGTTTTAGAGCACTTCATGCTTCTTGCTGCTGACGAACTTTATGGAGATGCAGATTTTATTTTCCAACAGGACCTGGCACCTGCACACAGTGCCAAAGCTACCAGTACCTGGTTTAAGGACCATGGTATCCCTGTTCTTGATTGGCCAGCAAACTCGCCTGACCTTAACCCCATAGAAAATCTATGGGGTATTGTGAAGAAAAAGATGCAATACGCGAGACCCAACAATTCAGAAGAGCTGAAGGCCACTATCAGAGCAACATGGGCTCTCATAACACCTGAGCAGTGCCACAGACTGATCGACTCCATGCCACGCCGCATTGCTGCAGTAATCCAGGCCAAAGGAGCCCCAACTAAATATCGAGTGCAGTACATGCTCATACTTTTCATGTTCATACCTTTCAGTTGGCCAACATTTCTAAAAATCCTTTTTTTGCATTGGTCTTAATTGATATTCTAATTTTCCGAGATACTGAATTTGGGACTTTCATTAGTTGTCAGTTATAATCATCAACATTAAAAGAAATAAACATTTGAAATACATCAGTCTGTGTGTAATGAATGAATCTAATATACAAGTTTCACTTTTTGAATGGAATTACTGAAATAAATCAACTTTGTCATGACATTCTAATTTTATGACCAGCACCTGTATATCCATCAATCCATTGCCAACAACACTTAATCCATTTCATGGTCATTGGGGCTGCAGCCTTTTCTGGAAGTACTGAGTGTAAAGCAACCATTCCTGATTGGGACACCCTTCCATAACTGCCTCTGTAGAAGTAAATTGTACACTTCTACTCAAGCTCTACTGGCCTATGCAGAGAGGAAAGACAGAGACCATCCATCCATTTTATAATCCATCTGTATCCAGTACAGTACTGCTGTTAGCCAGAGCACAGGGCAGAACAAACCCAGACTGGGGCAGCAGTCACTCCCAGGGCAAACTCACGCACATACACCTTGATGTGGAAAAATCAGACCCCCAAATATCAATCTCAGGGACGTAGCAATAATGGCTGAGCTGATGATAGAATCCTGCTTTCTGTGTGCTTTCAAAAAATAAAAGTTTATCTTTATTTGGAAATGCCTAGGGGGTAAAAGTGTAATAAACTGAGGCAGACGCATCCAGAAAATGTTATTCCTCTTGCCTAAGGGCAGTGCTCATGTACGTGTAAGGTGTCCATAATGAATAGTGCAGATCTTCCTGCTAAAGAGGCCTGCTGCTGTAGCAGACTAAACATATGAGTGCTGCCATTGTGATTCTGCTAAGCTGTCCCATATAGCGACTCTCTGAAGGGGACGAATGATCCTGCAATACATGGTGTCTGTGAATGTGCTGCTCCTCTGAGGCAAATGTGCCTGGCTCTTTTTTCGGAAGGACATGTTTATTTATTGCTGACAGTAGTATGACACTATGCTCGTAAACATTGGCAGCCCATTCCTGTTTTCGTTTATATTGACTTTTCATCAACATTATGCAGTGGCACTTGACATGGTCACTTACTCATACTTACTTTTTGACTGCACTTATTTAAAATGACACTTTATTTTTTGCCAGAATTTGAAAAGTTTCATGTGTTGTTCCACGGCTGTCAGCACTTACAAAGACTACTTCTGCATAGATCCCTAACTTCAAATTGACACTTTTGGTAATGTTTATGTGACATCGGTATTATTCCAAATTATTTTGACCTGTGATCTGTAATCATACAGAACATCGGCATAAATAAATGGATGGAGGGTTGAATATACTGTGTTGTATTTTGTTTTGTCTGCAGCTAATGTAGGAGTGTGTGGTAGAACAATGATTAAGAGTGGCTGCCTCCTGGGTTTGAATCCCGCTCCCAATCGTTTGCATGGTCTCCTTGTGTTTATGTGGGTTTATCTCCAGGTACAGCAGTTTTGCTTCTACATCCCTCAGGTGATTTTACATGAGCATCATACAAGCAAGAGGAAGCCCTGTGATGGACTGCTACCTGATCCAGGGTAGATTCCTACACTGAGCCTAACTGTTCTGGAATAGGCTCCGGCCTTCCATGACCCAGGAATGGTTTGAACAGGTTTGAGAAAGTTATTGTATGCTATGCACTTTTTTTTAGACAGGCATTATTTTTTTGTTGGAACTTACATATATAAACAACATATCCTTACTTTGATGATATTTGATTTTTGTTGACTCTCAGTCGGATTAATATTTTAATGTGGTGCACACATATAGTCACACTTAGTGACAACATTTGCTGTTTTTTTGTGACTCTTTACTTCCAGCCATGTCCATGTTTCCATTTTCTTCATTCATCCTCATCATGACACTTTACTCTTGCATACAGTAAAATGCAGTAAAAACCTCAAATATTAAACTTTTTTGTACCAAAGCCTAATTGCAAACCAATAATCAACGTCAAAGGTAAAATAAATAGATTGGAAACCAAAAATTCACACTGTCTTTGATTGTGTTTATATCCAAGTCACAAATACTGAATAAAGTGTTGTTTTGGTATTTAAGGTGTCACGCCGATAACGTAAGACAAAGCGATGTCCAAAACTACATTTCATGGCAACTTGACACTTTACTCCTAAAAACATAACCATATTTACTTTTCTTGGACTCTTATTCATTATAGTGCTTTAGTCTTTATTACTAGCCGAAGTACCCGGCATTGCCCAGGTATATTTGTGGAATGCATTAAGGAAAGAAAGCAAATATTTATATGTATATTAAATGTTGTAATTGTTAACTGTTGTGGAGACTGGCTCGGACACAGACAGGCAGGCACGCTCATGTCACCCAACACACGTTTATTTACACTATTATTTACAATTATTGTGCCACACAAACCCCAATCTTCCCAAAGTCCAGGCCAACCACTCTGCCTCTTCGGACAGCCTCCTTCTCTCATTCTTGCACCTTGTCCTGCTTCTACCCGACTCCAGCCTCGAATGAAGGGAGGTGTCCCCGTTTATCTGTACCCGGATGTGTTCCAGGTGTGCACTGGCAATCCCGCGGACACACCCCAGTGTGGCGCAAATGCTGGCTGTCCTCCCGGTGTTCCCTCACTTCTTCCCCCCAGCACTTCCTGGTGTGGCGGAAGTACTGGAGTCCAGGGTCCTTCAGGCAGGGGACGCCCCCTGGCGGTGACCACGGGCCCCTACAGGGTCGGGCTTCCAAGCTCTGTACCCGTGGCCCCCAATACAACCAGGGCGGACACCCCTTCGTGGTCTGGAGGAGGAATGAGCCCTCCTCCTGTCTTCCTGGGCGTCCCGGCCGGGCATGAGCCCCGTCCGGGTGCCACACTGTCCACTGTCATCCACACTGCCTATCCACCAATGTCTCTACTCTTGAGAGTCAAGAATTTCCTCTTTTTGGGTCCGACTGGATTCCAGAATTGTGGCAACTCCTTACTGAGTTACAATGAATGCTGTCATGTCAGACGTTTCCTCTTAGTTCAAGGCGGACAGTTTGCAGTACTACAATAATGAAGAGTTAAACAACAACCCTTTGATTCTCCTTTGTGTTGCTCTGCACCTCACCTAAAAACTCCCTACAAAAGCACATAATACTCCTTCTTATATTACAGTAGATAGGAGCAGCATGCGTCATTGCCTGGGTAGATAATGTTAAACTCTGGTCATTTTGTCTGCTAATCTGGCTTCTGTCTGTTTGGATGTTTCACTTGCTCTGAGCCAGCAGGTGGCATTGGTGTGAAAACTGTAACACACATGGGAAAAAAAACCCACTGGGACCTCCTGGGTCAACATTTTGGGTTCCAAAGTAGTCTATCATGTCCATATGGTTCTAGAAAGCAACTATACAAAATTTGGTCCTGATTAGTCAAAAAGTGTAAGTTTGTACCGGGAACATGCATACAGACAGACTTTTTATTAAATATATACTAGGGGGCTTCGCACCCTGCTTGCTTCGCTCGCCAACTCCCCCGTCCTGCAATACGCTCCAGCCAATTCACATCTCTGCTGCTCAAGTAAGTGGATTTTACTTTCACCAAACAACAATTTTTTTAATTCTTGCGGATCCGCCTCCTCATTGATAAGAAACACTACTTTTCCCTGATGGCAACACAAATTAGACAATCTACAAGTCTCTGACTTAAAGTTTAAATCTGAACGATATATTCGATCTCTGTTCCGTTATTTGACTGAGTCATAATTTCAGTTTGTTTGCGCTAATGTGATCTTTACTATCATTTTTTTGAGACTTTCGAATTTTAGTACTTTCATTATCTCTAACCTGCTCCGCACGTGTATCGCGCCAACATTTTTTAATTCTTTATGACATTCCACTTTGTCATGTACTCTTTGTCTTTTATTTCTGGCCCCGGGTGTGGTTAAATCTCTTGGTACCAAGTCTCATCTCGCAGGACGTGAACGTATCTCTCAGAAAAAGTCACGTCGCGTCCCAGGATTTTTTTATTATAATATCTTTCTATTATAAAAAAAAATCCTGGAGAGAAACAGTAGGGCGTCGAGATGTGATCTTCACGTTAAGATCACAGAAGACAGTTAAAAGACCCACAATGACCTTAAACATGAGACATTGTTCCAAGAGATTGACCCAGGACTGTTTCTCGATGACGTAGAACATGAGATTCTTGAAAGATACGCCCTGCTTACAATCTATCAAATAAGACAACGGGACAGCAAAACATTCAGTCATGTGAAAGATTTGAGCACACACAGATCCAGGGTCTCAACGCATTGCCTCGGTTCACGACCACACACTCGGTATACAAACAAGCCAGTTTCCCTTTCGGTTTGTAGTTAACCATGGCTTCTAAGCAAGTGAAGAGTGGTGAGAAGAAAGTTTTGCAGAAAATTGAGATCTAAGTAAAGAAAGAAATTATTGAAAAGTATGAGCGTGGCGTTCATGTTACTGATCTTGCCGCCAAGTACAAGAAGTCAAAATCTACGATTTCGACTATTCTAAAGCAGAAAGAATCTATTAAAGCAGCTAATGTTGCAAAAGGAGTTACAGTGTTAACCAGGCAGAGGCCTCAAGTGCTGGAAGAGGTGGAAAAACTGTTGCTAGTGTGGCTGAATGAGAAGCAACTTGCAGGGGATAGCGTAAGCGAGGCGATGTTATGCGAGAAAGCCAGGAAGATTCATGGCGACTTGCTGCAAAACAATCCTTCTACGGGTGGCGAGAGTGAGGAATTTAAAGCCAATAGAGGATGGTTTGAAAAGTTACGCAAGAGAAGTGACATTCATAGTGTGGTAAGGCATGGAGAGGCTGCTAGTTCCGACGCTGAAGCTGCAAAAGAATTTATGAAAAATTTCACAAAATTAGTGGAGGACGAAGGCTACATCCCGCAACAAGTCTTCAACTGCAACGAGACCGGATTGTTCTCCACCCAGTTCCTCCTCACTTCGTGCCAGAACTCGACTCATGCAAGGTTAGTTTTCTTGGTGGTTTATGGTTAGTTTTTGTATTACGGATTTTTCAAATGTTCATTTTTCGGTTCGTAGCGTGAATTGTTGCAATGTTACTTTTCTTGGTTGTTTATTAAATTTTTGATTTTTCAAATGTTCATTTTTTTCCCCGTGCTTAAAACTCATTAAAAAAAAGTTTACACAGCGATCAGGTTGTAAAGCTATTAGCGTGAACTCCTGCAATGTTACTTTCTTGGTGGTTGATGGTTGGTTTTTAAATAAAGTTCAGATTTGTTCAAATGTTCCTTTTTTCCCCCCTGTGCTTATAACTCATTTAAAAAGAGTGTTTACAGCGATCGGGTCATAAGGCTACAGTATAGCGCAAACTCTTGCAATGTCAGTTTTTTCTGTTGTTCAAGGTTTTCTCTGTGTTGTTCAATGTTTTTACATTTAGTTTACTATTACGCTGTGCATTCTATGGTTTAATTAACTATATTTGTGCTTAAAACCTTAAAAAAATATATATTTACATACAGTTTGTATGGTCTGGAACAGATTAATTGTATTTACATACAGTCCTATGGGGGAAATTGCTTCGGTTCACGACCAAATCGGTTTACGACCAGAGTTTTGGAACGAATTACGGCCGTGAACCAAGGTTCCACTGTATATAAATCCAATGTCTGTTTGTCCTCTTTTCACGAGAGAACTACTTAACAAATTTAGATCAGGTCGCTCTACCTCTCACCATGTATTGGACCTTACCTTTCCTCCTCTTAGCTAGCGATACTTGTTTGTTCAGCAGACACTGTACCATCTAGAGACTGTTAAAGAGTAACAGAGTAAACACAGCTACTTGTGTTTTAGAGGGTACCTGCTCATTGGCAGAGATATCACGGCCATGTGGTTTTCTCCCCACGCCGGGAACACTCTCCCATCAGAGCTGAACACCATCAGATACAGTGGCAACGTTGGATGTTGGAGTGTACCTACCTTCCGCAGGGCCAGAGATACCTTGCCAACTTTTTACATTATTGGCAAAGAGATCACAGTTACATTCTTGCCCCGATAGCAAAACCAAAAATATTGTATATCAAGAGGCCCTTGGAAACAAAATCTATCAATATAAATTCTTCTCAATACAAATTATTACATTTTTTTTTTTTTTTTAAAGTTTGTCCTGTTTCACTACTACACAGGCGGAATGCGAGGGACAGCTATATATATATATATATATTTAAAGACATTGGACACCTACCGGTATATATGTTCATGAAACAAAAATGCGAGAATAAGTTAGAAAAGGTTGGAACACCCAGGTAACCTTGTTTATTTGACTTTAAGGCTATAAAGAAAAACAAGGTTTGCAGTGCCAGGAGACAACACTGCACCTTTTCCTGCCTTGTGTTATTTTTTATTTAGTTTCTGTTGATTAAAAGCAATTTTGCGTATCATGTTATTAATCTGGTTTTTGATTTGGCTTTCTCTGTGTTGTATTTATGTATTACTAGTCAAAGAACCCAGCGTTGTCCAGGTATAAACAAACATGGAAAAACTGTCATTTGGAACTTCAACATGGCTAAATACAACCCTTGATGAAATAGAAAGAAATACTCTTACACAAAACCTGTAATCCAGCAATACAAAAAATTGTTATCCAAATTAGTTGAGAAGAAAACACTGTATACATATAGTCTATAGTTTTTGATGAGATTGTATTTTTGCCCACTATAAAACTTTGTGTGTGCTGAGGCTAATGTCCTCCATCAGCCCCAGTGTAGTTCTGTTGCCTCTCCCATTATAAATCCTCCCTCCAATATACCATATAGCCTATATTTTCATTTGCACCAACAACAATGCACAGGGAAAATTTTGTGAAAACGAGTTTCACTGTTTTTGCGGGATTTGTAAACAAATAAACAAACAGTCAGACATCCAAAAAGCTTACAATTTTATTTATATTGATTGTTGATATGGTGTTTACTTTTAGTGTTATGGTTTGCGTTACATTTAGTGCTTTTCATTATCTACCACCTTCTGTATTTGGATCCTAAGGAGGTATAGCCACCTAATTAGGTCGCTAGTTCACTGGCCCCAGCAGCACTTAAGCCAAAGCTGAAGGGTGTTTAACTGCTTTGACTTAGTTCTTATTTCTTGTACTTCATTTTTTGTGCTCATTTCCTGGTTTTGTCCCCTCATGGATAAGGGTCTATCATTGTATTTTGCCTGGATTTGTTTGAAAACCTATTTTTGTGATTTGAAAACCTATTTTTGTCCACATAAATTCTTTAATTAAAAAGTATTTTGGTTACATTTTTGGATTTGAGACTTCACAATTTCCCTGTTATCCTTTTTTGTGAACTTTAACAACCTCAGCCACATTTCTAGACCTGTGCATGCGGAAGCCTGCCTTTTCAGAAAGGGTTAGGCTGTCTAGGGTGAGGCCAAACCCAGAGATCCACACCTGAATTAAGGGACGGTCTGATTTTTGTGTGAATTTCTGGAGAACTGCTCCACTATTTTGTGGCAGAATTTCACAACATCTTTATAACTGGGACTTCCTGTGAACAAGTCCTAGTGGTGTAGAGGTGGAAGAGGCATTGCCAAAGGTAGGCCACTGTCCTTTTTTCCAGGTCAATCACTTTGGGTCTAAAGATGGAAAATGAAGAGATGTATGTTACATTGTCATGCCCAAATTGTTCCCTGTGCATCCAAAAAATTACTAATTAAAAGACACTTTGTTTTTTCTGACAGATGTACAAGTGTAGTTAAATGTTGTAGTTAAATGTCTACACTTTGTCCTTTATTTTCGGCCCCGGGCATAGTTAAATCTCTTTCTTGCGAGACATATAGGTGTCTTTCCAAGAAAATCATGTCTTGTCTCCTGCTCGTGCTCTGCATGTGTATTGCGCCAACGTTTTTGAACGTCTTTATGAAGTCTTTTATTTCTGACCCTGATTGGACCTACGAGGTTTTCAGTCCCACTTGGTCCGGGCTGATTATTACTTTCCTTATTTTCAGAATTTGCACATAGATTATTATTGTTCTTTTTTGCCTTCTTTTCTCTCTAACGCTTTTGGGTTTCTTTTCAATGCGCTGCTCTTTCTTCTTCGCTGAGTCGTTGACGTGCCATCTAGAACATATAAAATTTTTAAGAGCTGAGAGCACATGAAGTATGTCTGCCAAAAGCATTCCAACAACTGAGAGATTAGATGTTCGTGATCTTGTTTTAAATTGGTTGTAAGTAGGGCGTGACGTGCAAAAGTCACCGTCTCATGGGACTTGCTTCCAAAGGTTGTAAGTCTACTTTCGCGGGACATCAAAGTGTCTTTCCGAGAAGGTCACATCTCGACCCAAGATTTTTTTTATATAATAGATATATATATATATATTTGTATTTTTCAAATTCCTAGAGGGAACCTCCATCAGGGCTTGGGAGCCAGTGTTTACTGTAGTAAGGATAGTACAGCAACTACTGAAAATGGTGGCAGTGTTAAACTGGACCTTTCCTGTGCCAACCTCAAGCTCAGGAGCTGCATATGAGTCAGTTACACTGACAGATGCACTTTGATGAGTGGTTCAAATAAAGTTCAGCAATGATGGGTGGGGAACAGGTCTTGAGTGCTACTATTGATTGAAATCTGCTATTTTATAGCTTTGCACATGTAATTGTCTTTCTGACATGCGGGAATGCTTTTATTTTTTAAATGAAACAATATAGCCTTTCTTTTGACAGTTTCAGACCTCCAAGATGAAACATAAAGCTTCACTCAAAAAGGCAGACATCAAAGACAGTTGCTGGATTCCTGTCTAATGGTGATGTATTGGGATGTTCTGGAGATGATTTAATAATGCTGCAGGGTTTGTTTCCTTTATAAACAGTTGATAGTTTAATTAATTAATACATGCCATTAGTGTGTTCTGAAATGGCAGGTCTCATACTTAGAGAGAATTATGAGATATTAAAATAGGAGGTGGAACTCCATTAGAGCTGACCTTTTCTTTTAAATTACTGATATTTGAGATTTAATTCAGAATTCAATGAAAACTTCATTTTTATTCTTATGACCAGGCCTTTTGTCTTTGACTCAGAAATGGGGTCTGCAGCCAGCTTCAGGTCATTAATTATGATCTTTATAAATTAAATTAAAAGGACGTCAGCATTAGATTTTTGTCTTTTAACGCTTGGAAGACTGATGAAATCTTACTAGGAATGTTTTTTTTTTCCTTTTCTGGAAATGAAATTGAGATGATTCCTTCAAGTAGCTCTTCCTCTGAAGAAATTAATGTGCAATAGGAATTTAGTACAATGCGTCTAAAATGCTCTTACGTATACGGGCAGATGGCAATGTTTTTTAACTTTTCTACTTAATTAATATACAGTACAACTGTCTGTTTTGAAACACCTGAGCAAAGGAGTCATTCAGTCATGTGTATACCCTTTGTTGTAAACATAAGTGCACTGTTTTGTCCTTAAGTTCCTTATCGTAACCATCAGTAGCACATCTGGCCAGATGTTAATGCCAGAGCAACATCTTGCACTCCAGGGACTTTTACTTACAATTCAAATAAGGTCCCTACTTCTTCATCTCTCGTGCAGATGTTATGTATTATCTCTTTCCTTTCAAATGCCTTCTATATACAGTATAGTATCAAAAGGATCCTGCAGGTTCAAAATTTTGGACCACATCTCCCGTCAACTGATTCTACTACAATGGCATCCTTTCTAATTGTAAATTGTCATCTAAAACTGTATGGTCCAATTTAGGGTCAACAGAAAAAGGTTTACTACTACTAATTTACTAACCAGTAGAAGTCTATGGCCATCAATATCTAGCCCCTTAATAATGTTCATGAGTTTGAAGTTTCTATAATCTTACTGATCAAAATAACAGGAAAGGAAAATATATCTGAATATGAACTAAATGTAAAGCAGAGTCACCGCTGGTGGTAATTGTTCTTAAGAGCCTACAGGAGCTGACATTACTAAATCTGTTCTTAAATGGGCATTAGAGAGAGCCTGTCTAATTTAACTAGCTCCTATAAATCAAATAACACCCAACAGAACTGAAAGGAGTGTAGAAGAATCAAATGAGGGCAACTTGAACATACAAGAGCATAGACCAAAATTAAAAATTTCCCTGCTTTGAGAAAAATGTCAAAAGAACACTGTTAACAGTGATAGCAAAAAGTAAAATGCAAGAAAATCTAAAATTTTCAAAAGCCAAAAGTTTAGTGATTCCAATAAAGACCATGGGCCTCAAGTATAATGCCGTGCATAGAATTCACACTAAAACATGGCATATGGACAAAAGTGGAAATGTGCGTACACACAAAAAAATCCAGATGCATAAATCTGTGAGTATGCCATGTTCCACACACTTCCCCTTTACCAATCCCAATGAACGTAAAGTTAAACACACATGCACATGCCTACAGCCCCACTCCAACTCCTCCCAGAATTATGCATATTTCAATATGCAAATCAAAATAAATATCACCTTCCGTTCAGTATTTGGTTAAAAAAATAATGGAAAAGGTATGTGAAAAAAAGAGGAATGAGGCAAGGGAAAATGTACTATTTGTTGGATTACACAGTGGTATAAGCAAAAAAAATGTGGTGGAGACACTTGAAAGTTCAGAAAGTCACACAGTACCCACAAGAAAAATGGCTGCACATACACCTTTGCCTCGGAAACTGCTGGGAGGCCATCTGGCTGTGTGTTGACTTACACTGTTCTGGAGTCACAAAATGCAATAGTTTATACTGTAAGAGATGTGGCGAATGAACTAAGGAATATGACGGCTGTACTATGTGATATTAACCACAAATTAAATGATTCGGTTAAAAAAAATACTGCACATGATTACCTGTTTTTACATTCTGCTAATTACATTCAAACGAAGTTGTAACGCTGTCTGACTTAACTGATCATCTGGTGGGTCAGGGTCAGGTTCATAATTGTGCATTTCTTCAGGTACATGCTTGCACATTGCAACATACTTTCTATGGACTATAGAGTAGCACATTAATAGAGTGGAAACGCTTTCTATTTACTTGAGCAAATTCATTCTTTGAAAAAAGTGCCTTCATAATGTAGCAACGACACCAAGTGTAACAACAGATCAATCCTCTGCTCTTTACTTTGGGGCGACTCGCTATCCTTAAAACGCCTACTTGCCTTTTGCTGCACTAGTTGGAAAAAGCACCTACAATTGTGCTCAGCTGCCGTTTTTATAGGTTCTCCAGCTATATATGATGTAATGCCAGCTCATTCTTTTGGTGATTCATCCCTGACTGATGTAACTTGTCAAGTGCTGTTGCAATAGCAATGTGTATGCAGTTGACTTTACATTTGGACGTTGTTGCGAATTGCACTTTTATGTTTTCCAGTACAACCACATTGTAAGGAAATCTTAACTATCTGGATGATAAGCGGATAATACCAATCTATACAGCTGGCATGGCGAGATGTTTGTGAAATACCTGATTATCAGCAAGTTCACGCTGAAAAGCTTCTGTGGCTAAAAACCCGAGAGTGGGCAGAACTTGCAAAGGAGCAGGTAGAGCACAATTCCTCAAAGTCTGCCTTTGTAAAGCTGGCGTCAGTTCAGCACACAGCTCCAAGAGGACAGCTCTTGGAAATCAAAATAGACTTAGAAGCCAGTCATCATTATCTGCAAATATTAGCTCTCTTCTAATTCTTCCATTTGCAATGTCTTCTAACAACACTAAAGCAGCCATGGTAGTTGAAATAGTTTGACTTCCGTGCACCATTATATTGGAACAGAATTACTACAATCAAGTGAATTAAGTTTGTAAATGATATACAAATAATTTCGATACATTTGATAAAACCTGCTTCACAGATCTAAAAAAGAAAAGAATAATACAGAAACAGTAGCACTGCTTTGACGCTGGGTGCCGTTAGTTTGCAAAGCCAAGCAAAACAGTGCGTACGCAAGGGGCACCCTTCCATGAAAATGTGTGTGGCTTTACGCCAAGTTTAGTTTTTGTATATCTCAAAGTGAGCGCTGAAATGGGCGTAGGTAACATTTTTGTGCCTACGCACCATTTATACAGGCACCAGGAGAACAGACCCTTGTTTTGTATATGCAGATCTCTTTAAGAACACAGAAGGATATAATCTATTTACTCATTTATTATTTTCTGTTCCTATTGTGTGTGATTTCCAGAAAAACTTTGAGAAATGTGTGAGAGAACCCATCAAAGTCCAGAGCCTCTTAAATGTTATGCATTACAAAGAGCAAAGCATGGACAAAAGCCCCATACAACTGCGCAGCTGAAGACCTGCATAATGGATGAATGCGAAAAAATTCCACTTGCTGATCTTCATCTTCAGTGCTCAAACACTTATCAAGTGTTATTAAAAGTAACAGTGATGTTACACAGTGGAAAACAGTTGACGGTTCCAACTTTTTGAAGTGTGTTGCAGTTATTAGATTTGATCTTCTTTTGAGCAGTATCCATATTGATAAAGGTGATAAAACAATTTATATTTTTTAGTCTATTGTATACGTTTATCTTCTTCTTCTTCTTTCAGCTGCTCCCGTTAGGTTGCCACAGCGGATCATCTTCTTCCATATCTTTCTGTCCTCTACATCTTGTTCTGTTACACCCATCACCTGCATGTCCTCTCTCACCACATCCATAAACCTTCGCTTAGGCCTTCCTTTTTTCCTCTTCCCTGGCACCTCTATCCTTAGCATCCTTCTCCCAATATACCCAGCATCTCTCCTCTGCACATGTCCAAACCAACGTAATCTCGCCTCTCTGACTTTGTCTCCCAACTGTCCACCTTGAGCTGACCCTCTAATGTCCTCATTTCTAATCCTATCCATACTCGTCACACCCAGTGCAAATCTTAGCATCTTTAACTCTGTTACCTCCAGCTCTGTCTCCTGCTTTCTGGTCAGTGCCACCATCTCCAACCCATATAACATAGCTAGTCTCACTACCATCCTGTAGACCTTCCCTTTCACTCTTGCTGATACCCGTCTGTCACAAATCACTCCTGACACTCTTCTCCACCCATTCCACCCTGCCAGCACTCTCTTCTTCACCTCTCTTCCACAATCCCCATTACTCTGTACTGTTGATCCCAAGTATTTAAACTCATCCACCTTCGTCAACTCTACTCCCTGCATCCTCACCATTCCACTGACCTCCCTCTCATTTACAGACATGTATTCTGTCTTGTTCCTACTGACTTTCATTCCTCTCCTTTCTAGAGCATATCTCCACCTCTCCAGGGTCTCCTCAACCTGCTCCCTACTATCAGTACAGATCACAATGGCATCAGCAAACATCATAGTCCACGGGGACTCCTGTCTAATCTCGTCTGTCAACCTGTCCATCACCATTGCAAATAAGAAAGGGCTCAGAGCTGATCCCTGATGTAATCCCACCTCCACATTGAATTCATCTGTCGCTCCTACCACAGGCCTCACCACTGTCACACTTCCCTCGTACATATCCTGTACAACTCTTACGTACTTCTCTGCCACTCCCGACTTCCTCATACAATACCACAGCTCCTCTCGAGGCACCCTGTCATATGCTTTCTCCAGGTCCACAAAGACGCAATGCAACTCCTTCTGGCCTTCTGTAAACTTTTCCATCAACATCCTCAGAGCAAACATTGCATTTGTGGTGCTCTTTCTTGGCCTGAAACCATACTGCTGCTCACTAATCATCACCTCACTTCTTAACCTAGCTTCCACTACTCTTTCCCATAACTTCATGCTGTGGCTCATCAGTTTTATTCCCCTGTAGTTACTGCAGTCCTGCACATCACCCTTATTCTTAAATATCGGCACCAGTACACTTCTTCTCCACTTCTCAGGCATCCTCTCACTTTCCAAGATTCCATTAAACAATCTGGTTAAAAACTCCACTGCCATCTCTCCTAAACACCTCCATACTTCCATAGGTATGTCATCTGGACCAACGGCCTTTCCATTTTTCATCCTCTTCATAGCTGTCCTTACTTCCTCCTTTCTAATCCATTGCACTTCCTGATTCACTATCTCCACATCATCCAACCTCTTCTCACTCTTGTTCTCTTCATTCATCAGCCTCTCAAAGTACTCTTTCAATCTGTTCAACACACTCTCCTCACTTGTGAGTACATTTCCATCTTTATCCTTTATCACCCTAACCTGCTGCACATCTTTCCCAGCTTGGTCCCTCTGTCTAGCCAATCGGTACAGGTCCTTTTCTCCCTCCTTAGTGTCCAATCTCTCATACAACTCATCATACGCCTTTTCAGTAGCCTTCACCACCTCTCTCTTCTCCTTGCGCCTTATCTCCTTGTACTCTTGTCTACTTTCTGCATCTCTCTGACTATCCCACTTCTTCATTGCCATCCTCTTCCTCTGTATACTCTCCTGTATTTCCTCATTCCACCACCAGGTTTCCTTTTCCTCCTTCCTCTTTCCAGATGTCACGCCAAGCACCCTTCTTGCTGACACCCTTACTACATCTGCTGTAGTTTCCCAACTGTCTGGTATCTCTTCACTGCCACTCAGTGCCTGTCTCACCTCCTCCCTAAACTCAACCTTGCAGTCTTCCTTTTTCAACTTCCATCATTTGATCCTTGGCTCTGCCCTCACTCTCTTCCTCTTCTTGATCTCCAACGTCATCCTACAGACCAGCATCCTATGCTGCTTAACTACACTTTCGCCTGCCACCACTTTGCAGTCTTCAATCTCCTTCAGATCAACTATTCTGCATAGAATGTAATCTACCTGTGTGCATTTTCCTCCACTCTTGTATGTAACCCTATGTTCCTCCCTCTTCTTAAAATGCATATTCACCACAGCCATGTCCATCCTTTTGGCAAAATCCACTATCCTCTGACCTTCTTCATTCCTCTCCTTGACACCATACCTACCCATCACCTCCTCGTCTCCACTGTTCCCTTCACCAACATGTCCATTAAAATCCGCTCTAATCACCTCCCTCTGTCCCTTGGGTACACTGTCCATCACTTCATCCAACTCACTCCAAAAATCTTCATTCTCACCTAATGCACACCCAACTTGCGGTGCATATGCATTAACAACATTCATCATCACACCTCCAATTTCCTGCTTCATAATCATTATGACAACTGACACTCTTTTCACCTCCAAAACACTCTTGACATACTGTTCCTTCAGAATAACTCCTACCCCATTTCTCCTCCTATCCACACCATGATAGAACAATTTAAATCCACCTCAGATCCCCCTGGCCTTACCCCCTTCCATTTAGTCTCTTGCACACACAATATATCAACCTTCCTTCTCTCCATCATACTGTATCTGCTAACTCTCTCCCCTTACCAGTCATACTGACAACATTCAAAGTTCCTACCCTCAGTTCCACTCTCTTTACTTTCCTCCTCTCCTCCTGCCTCTGGACACGTCTCCCCCCTCTTCTTCTCCTTCTTCTTATTCTGCCAACATTAACCCAGTTTCCGCCAGCACCCTGTTGCCTAACAGTACTGGTGGTAGTCGTTGTTAACCCGGGGCTTGACCGATCCGGTATGGAAATTTGTATTGTCTGCATATTGATTTGGATGCCCTTCCTGACATAACCCTCCCCATTTATCCGGGCTTGGGACTGGCATGAAGAAACACACTGGTTTGTGCATCCCCTGTGGCTGGGTTCCATTGTATATATTTATGACTACCCCAAATACCTAAAATCAGAATCAGTTGCAAATTAATAGAACATCATTAGTGAGGATTTTGGATAAACCTGTTTTATTTGAACCTCAGACATTTAATTTGTTTTGCTCTTTGTTGTTGAGTTGTGTGTTTTAACCATGCTTAGATCAAAAAAGCTCTTTGAAACCTTCGGAAATTAAGTAATAGATGCCTATGAGTCTGGGAAAGGTTTTAAAAAGGCCTCCAAACATTTGGAAATCAACCATTCAACTGCCTGTAAGATTATCTACAAGTGGAGAAGATTTCAAACTGTTGCCAAATTGTCCAGGCCAGGCTGCTCTAGTAAGTTCAGCCTGAGAGCAGAGCTCAAAATGCTGAAAGAAATCTCCAAGGACGCCAGAACTTTAGCCCAGTTACTGTACTACTGGCAACTCTTGCCAATGTTGATTTCAAAGTGCATGAGTCTACATTGAGAAAGAGGCTATGCAAATTAGATCTTTATTGAAGGTGTGGCAGGAGAAAACCTTTGCTGTCCAGAAAGAACATCAAGGTAAGTAAGACTAAAGTTTGTCCATGAACACCAAGGAAAAGACCTGTACTTCTGGATTAATGTGCTCTGGACAGACTCATTTAAGACAGCCACAGTACCAGAAGACATGTTTGGTAAGAAATAAAGACAGCTTTTGACCAGAAGAACCTGTTACCAACTGTAATACATGGTAGTGGAAATGGTATGGTTTGGGGCTCCTTTGCTGCCTCAGGGTCTTGGCAGCTCACAATCATGGAATCCAATAAAAATTCTTCATTGTACAAGAGGGGGCTTGAAAGTAAACATTGCAACTTGACAACAATCCTAAACATACTAGTAAATCCACCAAGAAATGGCTGAAATGAAAGAACTGGATGGTTCTGGAATGTCCAGGTCAACGCTTATAACCAAATACCATTAAGAATATGTGGTATGATATGAAATGGTCTATGCATACAAGACACCCCTTAAACAGCACACAGCTGAAAGAATTCTGCATGGAGCAATGGGAATTTTTTTCTTCCAGATGACGTCAGGAAATGTCAAATATCAGCTTTCAGATCCAAGAAGGTACTTACTTTTCCCACAGATGGAAATGGCGTATCTGTTCATTTTTTGTTGAATTAATGATTGCAAAGTAAAATTTCCTTTGTTTTTTGTGTTTTTTTTCTTTCAATACATCACCTTTATCTATAGATACTGTTCAAAGGAAGATCAAATTGTGATATGTCCAAATACTTTAAAAAAGAAAAAATATTTTATGGGATGTACTTACTTTTTCACACAACTGTACTACAAGACTTCAAGTTCCAGCCCAACCACTGACTTTTTTGTGTTACCCTTAGGGATTTATTTCACCCATGAACAAGCACACCATAGAAGTATGGAATCAAATCTTTTCTAATTCTGCACTTGTATAGTGCCTTGAGTCGGCAATCATCTTAGAAAAGCGCTATTATAAATATGTAATACTTGGAGGATCATCTTCATTTCTTACGCTAAATATGAACATTACAGTTCATAGGGACAAAGGCTCTGGTTTCTGCTCCTCACCTCCCAATGAAACAAATTGATTATTTATTAAGTGTAACACCGCAGACTCATGAAGCGCTAAGAAAACAGGAAAACTGTACAATAAAAATGCAAAATAACTCATAAGCCAGTGAGCAAATGTAAATCATACCAAATAAAGAAATAAATACAAAAGGCAGCCTTTAGGTGTCGGTGAGTGTGACCAATTCAGTGTTATTTGCTTTGCTAAATGTTGATTACAAAGTGGAGACACTATCAGCTGTTTGGATACAAATTCTCCCAGCACGTTTATTTATTCTTTATATTTCCTAATTCGATTTGATGAATGACTGACAGATCTGACACCTCATTCAGCGAGATTAATAGAACGACACAATATTTACGTCGCACGGACAGCCAATTATCCAACCATCTATCATCGAGATTATCTTTCTGATTGAAAACTACTCGTCCATGTAATCGGAATTATTTGGAATTAGAAGAGAATTTATGACTTCTTATGTCGCTTTTTCTGGGTGATGGTAAATTAGAAATATTAGCTACACAGGAAAAAAAATAACCCCCCTGCCACACCACCCATGCACAGGGGAGGTGTCTGAAGAAGTCATGCATCTCAGCATGCATCAGGACGCTGTTTGTAGAAGCAGCCTTTTACAAGGGGGCGTGTAACGAATTCACCCTAGGGTACAGGGTGCTGAGTGGATAGAGGTGCTATGGGTGAATATTAACTTTGGCTGGCAATTGCTTTCTGGTGTAAGCATTTTATTAAATGTGTCAAACTATTTTCTATCTGTTCCATGGCCTCTCTAATCTAGTCAGTGGTTAGAGCTCTTACGACCAGATTTGTTCTTTGCAGGAGCCACATTATGAATTTGAGATGATAAAGGGAAATAGACTGAAGTTATTGATCATGAGGTCACATTATTTGGAAGAGTTCTCATCACATGCTGCACCAATGGGCTGTCACTCACTACATGGCATTTGTTCAAATCACTTCAAGCTTTAGTCTGGCCATCAAATTCCATTATTGTGATTTTCCTCAAGATGCATACAATCATCTACGTAAAGGACAAAAATAGGAAGTTGCTTAAGCCAATTAAATATTTAACAAATCAGTAACCGCATGCCACCTTTTTATTTACCTGGCATTGTAGGAACAAATTGGACTCACAAAAATTCAGAAAAAGTGTAACCTTAACACAGGTAGCGTCCCATTCAGGAATCAAGCTGGGCTGCAGTACTGTAAGTCTACTATAATGCCTACGCTATACTCCGACATGCCACAGTCAGTTGTTTCCTTTAGAACTCAAATAAACATGACTGACGTCACTGCTTTAACATGAGAAGAGTGCATGTTCTTCCTTTGCTCATTCAGGTTTGGCCTGCTATTAGTGAGCATGACCTATGATGGACTGGCACTCCATCCAGTGTTAGTTATTGCCTGATGCAGATGATCCCACAGTAAGATCTGGCCAACTTCTACCCTGTATTTGAATAAGCAGGTTCAGAGGAGGAATAAGTAAAAGAAGGTCTGCTTTCTCCATGGGCGAGTTTACCTGTTCCCTAGGTACTCAGAAGTTAGCTGGTGTTCAAACAGAAAGGCTGGCAATTACAGTGTGGCCTCCGAGTGAGTAAACACCACCTCATATAATTGTTCTAAAGCTCTGCCTTAGCACAACAGCTGATTGGTTTTCTAACTGTGCTTCCACTACACATGCTCCTCCTGTTATAACTTCCCACTCCCTCCATCAAAATCTAAATCATGGAACCATTTGTCTTTGCTCCGGATGTCACTCAGTGTGACATGCTTCTTCAGCCACACGTTCTACCTCAAATGGTGGTAGCAGCAGGACTCAAACTTGGGATGTTTGGATCACAGAGCAACCTTCTCAGTTGCCTTTAAGATGAAATGGATAAGCTGCTGCTGATTACTCAAAGACCCTGAGTTTATGGCAAACCTGTTATTGTGAAGGTGTGAAACAGAGAGGAATGAATGAATGATTGTTTTAGAGTCCATTTTTTCCTCTTCTTTCTGTTATCTCTCACTTGTCTGCTTTGGCTAACTTGTCTCTGTTTTATATCTGCACTGGATGTGATTTTGGCTCTTTGAACAATACAGTAGCTGGCATAATTCATTCAGTCCTGATGTTCAGATTAACGCAGAAGGTGCCTCTTTTCTTACATAAGTTTTTATGAAATTCAATATTTCTCATTAATTTTTATCTTTTAAAATGAGCATTTTACTGATGATTTGCTTAAAAAGGCAATCTACACCAAACAAGTGCCAATACACAGTCCAGAAAATCAGAATCCTTAAAACAGAAGCAAAATGGAAATATAAACCAGTAAAACCAACAAAATCAGTAACACTCACAAAACTCCAACAAAAATGAATGATCTCTGGCTCCTGAGTCTCCCCAGCCATTAGGGTGGCCCCACCTCCTGAGGCTTCAGGCACAAATAACAAGGAGCATAAGCATATTAAAAGGGACAGAACAAAATTATACACTTCACAACAAATACACAAACATATGAAACAATATAATTAAAAAATAACAATAAAACATGAACACACATTAATCTATAAAAGCCTCCTTATTTTTCTTTGAAAACTGAAATAGTCAAATCTCTTTTATAGCTGAGGCATACTGCTAAATGGCAGTCAACCTAACATGGCTCAACTTTGTTGCTGCGTTTGTAATTTTGATTTAGTTACTTCAAACTTAAAGTAATTGGAGCAGCACATGGTAATGTGTCTTTTATTACAGATGCCATGATTACTGTGTAATTAGGAAAATGCATGACCCTGTGTTAGGATATAGCGGGTTGGAAAATGACTGACTGACTAGGAGAACGGCATAGGAAAGCACACAATGAGGTTTGGAGTAGTGATGAGTGAAACTCCGCTGAATTTGCTTTGTCTCAAGTTAATTAAAGTCCCTGAAATGTTAGAGAACTTCGCCAAACTCAGCAAAATACATTTAAGTCAATGGGGAAGGAGGACTTGAACCAGTTCTGAGTGGCTTATACGGGTGTAATGGTCTTCCAAGTGTTCCTGATGGCTAGAGAAATGTCTACCAACTACGATAAGCTGATTATTGTGGCCAAATAGTGACCAGAGCTTTTTGGTACCACCTTGCCCACCTGAGATAAAATTAATAGAATTAAATATTAGAACAAGAAAAGAAAAAAACATCTGAAAAGAATGAAAAATGCAAATGAATCAGGACCTGACGAAATTCCAGCAGACATGTGGAAGAATGTAGGAGAAGAGGGAGTAGATGTTTTTTTTCTCCTAACTCTTTTGTTTATTCACTGCCACTGCTACCAGATAAATGCAATACTAAAGCACGTAGATTCTTCATTCCTTCTTGTCTACATCAAATGCACAGCATTCTGGGTAATACTATTAAAGGTGTAAGCTCACATATTACAAACAGGTCACATACAAGTCAAAACAAAATTGCATAACCTTTAAAGCACAAATACAAGAACACGTTTCCTGTTTCGGTCTGTGTGTGCATTTTGTGTTTAACTGTATCTGAAAGTATTCCTATTATACTATATTTTTAGCCCAGTATTAGGATCAACAGCATATACTTGAGGCACTGGCACATAAGCCATTGGCTACTGTAGCTCTGTGATGTCATGATGGCCTCGCAAAGCAAAAATTTGTCTAAGCAGGCCACACAGAAAATTTCCAGGAAAATATCTGGTAAACAAGGTAACCGTGGCACTAGTTTGGAGTAAGAATGAGAACTGTGTAGTTACCTACAGTAGACTGCTGTACAGGTTACACAGAAAATATGCAGTAATAACACTGCTTGCTATCAAGCTATTTCAAAGTAATTACACTGTAATAAGAGAAACAATATAAAGTGTAACCCATATTTTTAATGAAATGCTTTGGGGACAACCCACCTAAGACTGAAAGAAATTGAAAACTTCAAAATGTTAAGCATTGTACTAGGGAATGGAAAGTAGCATAGGGGAAAACACAAAAGTGATGCCAAAAGGTGTGCCAAATATAAATTACCACAGGAATCATACTAAAGTGAGACACCATAACCATAGTGCTAACAAGGACAAATATCATTTAATAAAACTGAGAGTCTAAACTAAACTGTATTTTTTTCCTGCACCTAATCTGTCACAAATTGCAATCTCCTTTTCAGGAAGATCCAACACTAGGATACTGACTGCGGTGTGCCACCACCTGATATAGGCAGCGTGTGGTGACAAAGTGTCACATGACCTACAGTGAGCACTGTAACCACAAACAACATGGCTGCAACCTTGCAAACATAATACCACATAATGGCAATAATTTGGGAATTTCCCCTAGGGATTAATAAAGTATCTATCTATCTATCTATCTATCTATCTATCTATCTATCTATCTATCTATCTATCTATCTATCTATCTATCTATCTATCTATCTATCTATCTATCTAATTGCAGTTGAAAAAATAAAAAAATGGCACCCTGATGATATCACCATCACAACATAAAGAATGATAAGCAAGAATTATAATAATAAAAGAAAATTTTAAACATAGCAAAATGGTTTAAGGGAAATAATATCACAGTGTCATGACACACACAGAGAATGTGCAGACTACACAGAAACAATAATTGGATACAGAAATTGCACCCCTGTGTGATGAGCTGTGTCACGGGTTTATATTATGTTTATAGTTGCACTTACCCTTTTTATAAGATGTTGTAAAGCCCCTTTAGCATGTGAGGGAGTGCAAAACAGCTCTGGTACAAACAACAGTACAGTTGCACGAGGACACGTTTCGGGTGGAGTGGCACTTGAAGTATCCGTGGGTCAAGGGAAGCCTACAGTGCCGCACATACCACTAAACTCTAAAAGTACTGCTGTCCCAGTCTTAGTTTGTAGTTGCAAAGTAGAAAAAGCAGTTAAGTGAAGCCATTCATGTTTGGGTAAGAGGGCCCTTCCTAATCGAGACGGGTCTGCCTATAGGAGGGAGATCGATCATCTAGTGTCTTAGTGCAGTCAGTACAACAAGGAGTTCAACTCGCAGAAGACAATGGAGATGGTAATAGATTTCAAATGGAGTCCACCTGCACTGACCCATATCACATTGTCTGAGTCACCAGTAGACACAGTGGAGTCTTTCTGTTAAATTGGCACTAGTATTACTCAGGATCAACATCAGTTCTCTCAATAAGAAAGCTCAGCAAAGGATGTTTTTTTCTGCAGCAGTTGAAGAAGTTCAAACTGCTTACCTGCTACCTTTGAGTTCAATCTCACTTCCTCCATCACATTGTGGTATGCTGCTGCCACAGCCAAAGAAAGGGTAGACTGATAGATAGATAGATAGATAGATAGATAGATAGATAGATAGATAGATAGATAGATAGATAGATAGATAGATAGATAGATAGATAGATAGATAGATAGATAGATAGATAGATAGATAGATAGATAGATAGATAGATAGATAGATACTTTATTAATCCCAAGGGGAAATTCACATTCTCCAGCAGCAGCATACTGATACAAAAAAAAAGAAAACAATATTAAATTAAAGATTGATAATAATGCAGGTAAAAACAGACAATAACTTTTTATAATGTTAACGTTTACCCCCCCGGGTGGAATTGAAGAGTCGCATAGTTTGGGGGAGGAACGATCTCCTCAGTCTGTCAGTGGAGCAGGACAGTGACAGCAGTCTGTCGCTGAAGCTGCTCTTCTGTCTGGAGATGACACTGTTTAGTGGATGCAGTGGATTCTCCATAATTGATAGGAGCCTGCTTAGTGCCCGTCGCTCTACCACGGATGTTAAACTGTCCAGCTCCATGCCAACAATAGAGCTTGCCTTCCTTACCAGTTTGTTCAGGCGTGAGGCGTCTTTCTTCTTCATGCTGCCTCCCCAGCACACCACCGTATAGAAGAGGGCGCTCGCCACAACCGTCTGATAGAACATCTGCAGCATCTTATTGCAGATGTTGAAGGACGCCAGCCTTCTAAGGAAGTATAGTCAGCTCTGTCCTTTCTTACACAGAGCATCAGTATTGGCAGTCCAGTCTAATTTATCATCCAGCTGCACTCCCAGGTGTTTATAGGTCTGTACCCTCTGCACACAGTCACCTCTGATGATCACAGGGTCCATGAGGGGTCTGGGCCTCCTAAAATCCACCACCAGCTCCTTGGTTTTGCTGGTGTTCAGGTGTAGTTGGTTTGAGTTGCACCATTTAACAGTCCTTGATTAGGTCCCTATACTCCTCCTCCTGCCCACGATAGCAGTGTCGTCAGTGAACTTTTGCACATGGCAGGACTCCGAGTTGTATTGGAAGTCCGATGTATATAGGCTGAACAGGACCGGAGAAAGTACAGTCCCCTGTGGCACTCCTGTGTTGCTGACCACAATGTCAGACGTGCAGTTCCCAAAAGCACATACTGAGGTCTGTCTTTAAGATAGTCCACGATCCATGCCACCAGGTATGAATCTACTCCCATCTCTGTCAGCTTGTCCCTAAGGAGCAGAGGTTGGATTGTGTTGAAGGCGCTAGAGAAGTCTAGAAACATAATTCTTACAGCACCACTGCCTCTGTCCAAGTGGGAGAGGGATCGGTGTAGCATATAGATTATGGCATCCTCGGCTCCCACCTTCTCCTGATATGCGAACTGCAGAGGGTCGAGGGCATGTTGAACCTGTGGCCTCAGGTGGTGAAGCAGCAGTCTCTCCGTGGTCTTCATCACATGTGATGTCAGAGCAACAGGCCGGACTGTAACATATAATTTCAAATACAGAGAAGGCGATTGGCAGCCAGTTGCTGTCTCACCAGGACTTACATGCTACCAGGATTGTCAGGCATGTAAGTGAGATCACAGCCAACAATAACCATCCAGGACATGGACAATTTACAGTAAGTCACTTTTTCTGGCAAGAGAATGAGGTCTATAATGACAAAAACCTCACACTACAAGAACAGCCTTTTCCCCACAGCAGTACTTTATATGAATGTGTATGGGTCCTGTTAATTTGTTTATTCACTTATAGTGTCTTAGAGCATATGTGGCACCAAGTGAACTTCCTAGCATATGTAGCGGTATATGGGCAGTAAAGATTGATTCTAATTCTGATAAAGTATAATAACAGTACTTACTGGAGAAGAGAGCTGAAGCTCATTCAGGTGCAGGCATGCACGCCTGTGTGCAAGTCGGTAATGTTCCAAGTTCCTGTTGGAGTAAGTAGTGGAAGGCAGCTGATGTCAAAAAGCGCTTCCCAATTGGAATGACAGGATAGCCATCATGAAGGATTGGATGTGTAAACCCGGCGTCCATATAAGTTTCCTAGCAGAGAGTGTTGGGGAAGAGCTGGTGTGCCTGCTGTTTTGAATATTTTTTTCCATACATTTTTTCAATATCTTTTCACTGACAAACATTTTAGAAAGGAAGAATAAAAGGAATTGCATTACTGTTTTTTTCCTACTCATTTTTTTCTTGTGTTTTGATTTTTGTGTCATCTGGACTGTGTTTTATATTTAATGACATGATAGTACTTTTTGTTCATGTTTTGTCACTTGTTAATAGAAGATTAACATTTTTTTTTACCATATTATTGTCTATGCCTTTATTCACTTACCTGCTGGTCCACTTTGTTGGACTAGGTACATGCAAGGGTTCAAAGGCATGGGGCATCACACCAAGATTCTGGAGTTGCAATGCAGCAGCCCTAACCGGCGTGCCACCCTGCTCCATTTGAAGCTGTGTTTTGCAGGTGGTTACTGAATGAATGAGAACATGGATATCAGGTTTGTCTGCGGGTCTCCTCCAGCAGGACCTTGGGGGGCAGAGTCACTGTTGTTGTGGATCAAGAGAAGACAGTGGAGTTGGGTTGGCCATTCTGAGTGGGAACTATACAAGTATTAGCCCGATGGGAATGGCCCTGCGCACAATGGAGTGCACAATGGAGTGCTTGACTGGCCTGAAGGCCATTACTGGGATTGGAAAGCTCTGCTCAGTTGATGAAATGGTTAGGAAAAGCACTTTCATTTTGAGAATATTTTATATTATAAGAAAAAAATGGTACATAAGAAACATTAAACGTACCACAATCCATTCATTCTCAAAGCGTAGGGATTTGTTTCAAGCAAATGAATGGGTGTCTGCACCTCTTTGTTTCCCCCAGTGAGCCCCTCAGAATGGGCAGTTGGTCAGGGGTGTCTTGTTTATTTTCATTTTCATGATGTCCACCTTGTCCGTCACCATGCGCATGCTGGGCCAAACAAAATGGATGCTCCCGTGAAGAGACGTCTGATGCCAATTATAAAATAAGCGAAAAGTTGATTTGATTTCCTTTCTTTTTTTGGATTTGTTGCAATCCAATTTGGTGGGCCGCCGTTTTATTCATTTAGCTTGCGCCCCTGTCTAATACTCTTTATAGACACTTTGTTTGGTTTTAAAAATAGCACATTGCAGCACCATACATAAAGGTTAATGCGCCTAAAAACAGAGCACGGCCAAGAATGCCAGCTTAAATATAGGATTATACTGTCCAGAGGCACTGTTTCAGCGGCTACCTGTTTTATTTTTATCCTCATATTAAGGGACTTATATTCTTAAAGGGTGCCAAAATTATCCAGCAAAGTGCTGACATTGAAAAATGAAAGGTCTCCAACGGTTATTATAAGCAATCTGCTTGCATTGCATGCAATGTGACTGCTGCGTCTGCTGGAAGAGCAGAGGTGACCTTAAAGGATATTTAGGGGACAGGTATGGCTGAAAGTCGTCCGCGAGAGGCACAGCGGTGATTAAGAGGAGAAGGGAGAGGAAGACAAATGGCCGATGCTTGGAACTCTGGTCCAGGGTGGATGGGCTAGCCAGGAAAACGAGGCCTGCAACGTAATGGGGGGGTTGGGTGGGGGGGCGAATTGAGTGGCGATTCATTCACACTGGCAGAGTGGCTCCCCGCAATTAATCTAACTGCCAGCCTGCCTGGGGAGGCGCATGCCAATTTTTTTTTCTCAAAATAAATAAGAATTAAAAATAACCAGTTGGAATGACACAGATAGAGCAATACAACAAAAACAGATTGCTGCATGCCAGGAACATGTGGCACAAAGGCTCCACACCTATCTGCTGAAATCCATCAGACAGGCCTGTTGTTATAATTCTGACAAAAATACATTTTTTTCCTGGTCTTTATAAAATTTTTCAGGGTTATTTAACATTTTGGAAGGTTTCGAACATAAAGCAACTTTTCTGTGTGGTTATTTTTATACGTTTTCTCATTATTATTATCATTATGTTTCTGGTTTCACCGTGATGCCATTTTCTTTACACATGTGGTCTCGCTGCCATTATGTGATGCTTGGTTCTTAGGGGTGTGTCCTGGAGGTCATGGTACGTGGCATCATTGCTGCGGAGCTTAAAAGCTGGCACAGCAGGCTCATGGACACCCAATCTTGTTTTTGGCTTATTTTCAGTGCATTTGACTTTTCTTAGTTATTTATAGTTTAAGAATTACAGCAATCATTTTGACTATGAGTTTGCTAGTGTTTTAGTTAAGGTGCCTAATTTTCTCCTGGTTTTGAGTTTTATTTCATTTAAGATTTTATTCCGTCTTCTGAATGCTTTTCACCAGCTGCTTTTTGTAGCAAGGAGGTTTGCATTTTGAAAAATCACATGAGCTTTGCTTATCTGTGATTTTGTATTTTGTTTTTTGGCTTTTTTCTAAAGTTCAGAACACATACAGTAGTTGCCCACTATGTTATTTTTGTGACAGTAAAAAACTAAATAAAAATAAAAATAATAATAAAAATATATAACGTATGTTGCCAGGTGTTCTCCAACCTGAAAGGTCAAGGATATGCAATGGTACTATATGGAATCAGTGAGTGCCCCCAAAAATGCTGTACGAATAACAATAACCGTGGCACATTGTGGATCTTTCATTTGCTGCTTTGCAGTCTTCTTTCAACTTCTGTGTCCAGCTGGCAATATACTGTCTGATCACTTTTTCAGTGCATGTGCCCTCCATTTGGCTGGCCTGTGCCTTGCCCCTCTTATTGTTGGAACAAGCTCACATGAGGAGAAGCGTGCACAAAAATGGGAGAATGACATTTTAAACCAAAATAAAAATCATCGAAATGTAAGAAAAATATATCAGCTTTACATAAGAGGGTATCTGCCACTTCCATAGCCTGTGCCAGCACTCTCAGTAACCATGTGTGACAGGAATGGAGTTAACCAGTTTATCTTTATCTAGTGCCTTCTTCTTTGCATGTACTGTTCATAAGGGTTTTCCTCCGTGCACTCCAAAGACATGCATGTTATGCTAACTGGCAGCTCTAAACTGGCCATTATGAATGAGTTACATTATTATGCAAATAATCAAATTGTATCCATAGAGCCTACAATGCGGTTACAGTCAGCTTTGGCTGCTATGGTTCTGAAGTTGATTAAAGCCAATGTCACATGGTGACCACAACTGCCAATCTTGTCGCCGGAACATGTAAATATAAAGGTCTGACAATCGCTTGGCATGTCAAATTATGCGACGGTATGCCAACTATCAGGCACAGTTGTGCTTGTTCTTTTTTAGTGTGCTTTGGAACCAGCGATGCTTGAAGTGTTAACAGGTCTGGTGAATTTAGTTGCAATCTTGGCCTTTTTTACTTTTTTCCATTCTATCATAGTACATAAAACATGAGGCATCAGGCAGACAAGCTTCTCTTCTGTTCGTGACGTCCAAAAATCCCATGGCCCTTATTCCTCATCCCTACATTATATGCAGTTCCAGATGAGCATTCATTGGTTGTAATTTCTCAGGCACACAGAGCCTTCCTTACAGTTAACGATAAAAATAAAACCTGTTTGATTTTCTGTGAGTGAGTCACAAACTAGCTAGAGTGAGTTGCTGGGCATGTCACATTATGCAACCAGCTTCACAGAACTGTGCTTCTGTCTGCCTCCGACTCAATAAGATTATGTAAAGTAAAGGCTGCGATTGAAATTCACAGGAAATGTCGTCTAATGTGCCTTAAGTAGATTTGAATTTTATTTAATAGGTGGATTTATACAGTGTTTTTCACAACAGGCTAGAGTAGAGCAAAGTGTTTGAAAACAAACAATTAGTACAAAAATGAATAAACACCTCCAACTAGATCCACATTGGACCAGGTGAACAGCAATGAATATCTACAGTTATCATCTGCCATTCTGTACTCTCGTTTGCACACTATATAGGTTTTTTATTTATTTTTAATCATTATTTTGATATTTTTATTGTTATGGTTGCAGTCTTCACCATGACTTAATATTAGATTTTTTGCATTTAGGATTTAGGGAAAACATGTTTAGGGACTGAATTACTTTATTTTAATTTTGCAGTTTTACCACTTGGTTTTTCGATTTTAACTTTTCCTATTCAGTGGCTATTCTTTGCCTCTCTCTATAAAGTCATTTCCATTTCCCAGTCCCTTTAAGTCAGTCAGCTTCTGGCTGTCTTCTTCTACTGCCATAACATCAGGAGCCTAGTAGAAAGTGCAAGAGGCCAACCAGAGCCTCTCAGGCCCTCTGCAAGTGCACAATAGAAGCGAATGTACATTATAACAGTGGCAACGTTATGGAGATATGTAATCATCTAACCGGCTGGCAGTGGCTAAGGTGTTGAACTGTAAATGTGCGGTCCTCTTCCTTAACTCCCTGAGCAAGTGACTTCAAATGGCAAAGCTCCTGTTGCAGAAATATGGGAGCAGACATGTTATACTCAGTATGTTCACAATGGAGAGGCACTGTGCTCAGTTCAGTCGGCTGGCATGCAGTGCTGCCAGGTACTCACTTGATCTGACACTTTCTTAATTGTAGAATGGTAACAACCATTAGATTATGGTTTTGAAGAACCTTGAGATGTGTTTTATACACTGCCCCACTCCAAAGCACTATATGCAGTAAGATCTGCTGCTGCTTTGTGGTAAAGTTCACAATGAAATACATACATTAAACTGGGGCATGCAGGACTGTGTGCTTATGTCTCTTTCACCGCTACTCGTGATCCTTTGAGTCAATTACAATATTCAGTGCAAATAACAGGAATCACAGGGTAACACTTCTGTTGGATGTGTTTTTTTTTTTTTTTTGAAAACGTGATTTGCTTTAACTTCCCCCCATTATTTTTTCCAGGTCTATAACTGATGTTGGGTAGTTCTGTTGGCAGGTGGCACAATTGCTCATTACTAAACAAATTTAAAAACAATGCAGAACGCAAGTTTAGTCTGCTCCGTGACTGTGCAAGCATCTTGAATGAAGTTTGTCCCATCACATGATATAGTGGACTGGAAAAAAAAAACCCAGAATGCCTACAGGTTGGAATTTCAGCTGCATGCCACAAGCTAAGCATGACTGTCTTATGCTTTTCCTTTTGTTATTTTTTCCCCAGCTGAAAATTTGTTAAGGTCCTTTAAGGTATGCTTGAAAGGCCTCATAAAACTCATACTGCCGCTCACATTGGTTTAGAAGCCCCGCCCTCTGATCTGGGAGGAGCTTATCCACCTATTTCTGTCAACATTGCCACTTCTTCAGTTAACTGTTTTGCAAACTAAAGTGTTTTCTCCCTCCACCATACTGAATAATTCATAGCAGATTAGGTGATGGAGCTGCATGTCGAGTATGTTTCTAAATGTGTGGAATTAATCAAATGATTGCTCCGTGGATCCTCTGGAATGGAGAATGGAAGTAAATTCTCACCAGAAAAGAATCATTCTGGTGTTAAAAAGCATTGCAAAAATGTGGTTGAGGGGCTTCATGTGACACAATGACAGTCACAGGACACATGTCTTACAGTGTGGTAGCCTTTCTACACACATATATGCAGATGTACCCTTATTACTATTTTTTATTTGGCTTCATCCAAGGCGAGTTATTGGATGAAGATAGGGACCTATGTGGATGGATGCAACTATATAAACTTTTGAGGTATATTCTTTAGAAGAAAAGGAAATTTGAAATTTGCTGTTTAGCACAGATTCTTGCCACTATTTTTCCTGAGATAAAGATGCATTCTTGTGTGCTCGTCCTTTTACAGCAACCTTCATGGATGGAATTTCCAAGTTAATAATTACTAGGGTGTTGTACCGTGTTAGCCATTATGAATGTAGTGAAAAGTCAAGCAAAATGACCCCTTTTATTGGCTAACTAAAAAGATTACAATATGCAAGATTTTGAGGGAACTCAGATCATGATAAAAAGTTTGAGGAAATGAAGGTCACATTTGTAAATAAGAGGCTTTGGATGTATAAATTTGCACGTGCAAAATTCAATGACACTTAAAAAGACTATGGTGTGCAGGTGTTCATAGGGTAAAATCTCAGTGAATTTTTGAAACACATTGAAAATTGGTTGTGTAGCACAAGGGAAGCTCAGCAGTTAGCACTTTTGCTGAAGGACAAGCCAAAGACTAATCTTTAATCTGATCAATGTGCTCAGTGAAGTCACACTGTACCTTGAGAAATAAGCGATAGACTTTAGCTATGGCAAACCTTTACAGATCCAGAAATACATCTGAAGTCAAATTTGATTGACAGTTGTCTTGCCCCTAGATATGCCCACAATGCCACTGGTCTGCAGTAACCCTTCTCGAATTCTGCTCCACTGAAAGAGTATTTGACAACTATCGAGTAAAAGCAAGTGACATTAAAATGTGCAATGTAATTGGCTGTTCAGCTCAGCTCTTGAATCATGATTTTTGGGCCAAATACAGAATAAATATGCATGTTTGCTGCATTTTTATGAAAAATAACTGTTTATAATGCATTTTACAGATAAAACTGACTTTGCTGTAATGAGTATTTTTTGACATTAGTTCTATAGGAAACTGGCAAGGAACAAAAAAATCATTAAGATGAAGTTTGTTCTAACAGAATTTGATCTGTAAGTAAAACAGCATGAAATCAGGCGTGTCTGAAGCTGAGAATACTGCCATATTCCTGCTGTTTTTAAAATGTGTGTTTCCTGCATATGAACATCTCTCTATTATAATGAAAAAATCCTGGGACGAGATGAGACTTTTTAGCCTGGGACGAGACATGATTTTTTCAGAAAGATACTTTCTTGTCTCACGAGACGGGACTTTGTGCCAAGAGATTTAACCACGCCCGGGGCCGGAAATAAAAGACAAAGAGTAGATGACAAAGTAGAACGTTGTAAAAAATTCAAAAACGGCACGATACACATTGTCACGCTTGGGTCACAGATTTGCACAGAGACACAGGAGGTTGTAGAAAAAAAAGGATATTTATTCAAAGCACTGCAAACAAACATTTGTCTCTTTTCAAAAGTTTAAACGTCCTCCACGACAAGTCAGAGATGACAGTTCCGCCAGGAGCAGAGAATGTCAGAGAGAGAGAGAGAGAGAATACACAGTACAATACAGTTTATTTTTGTATAGCCCAAAATCACACAAGAAGTGCCGCAATGGGCTTTAACAGGCCATGCCTCTTGACAGCCCCCCAGCCTTGACTCTCTAAGAAGACAAGGAAAAACTCCCAAAAAAAACCTAGTAGAGAAAAATGGAAGAAATCTTGGGAAAGGTAGTTCAAAGAGAGATCCCTTTCCAGGTAGGTTGGGCGTGCAGTGGGTGTCAAAAGAAGGGGGTCAATACAATACAATACACAGAACAGAACAGAACAAATCCTCAATAAAAAATTAAACATTTTTTAGAAGTACGGAGCAGAATTTAACAGTAGATGATATCACATAATAAGATTTGGATAATTTTATACTCCTGGAGACCTCATCCATCAAGCTGCCTCCCCGTTTGGCCATTCCACGGCTGAAACAGTGTTGGGCCAGCCAATCCGATGAAAGGACCCCTCTTTCTCACAGTTCCTGCGATCCTCCATCAGGGATGACTTTACCTTAGGCAGGCAAAACAACTTGGCAGGTGGGCCGTGGCACCAAGTGCCACATTTGAGTACAGAGAAAAGAAACAGAACAGGTGAGGGTTAGTATCCAATTCTAACTATCATGTTACTTATGTTTTAGTGCTAATGACTAACAACAGAGATGCTGTCTGTACAGTTAATCAGCAGCTCTAGTCAGGATATGCTAAACTGAAGTAGTGAGTCTTCAGCCGGGATTTAAAAGCTGAGACCGAAGTGGCATCTCTTATAGTAGCAGGCAGACCATTCCACAATTTAGGGGCCCTGTAACTAAAAGCTTGACCTCCCTCTGTTATTTTATTAATCCTTGGAATCATAAGCAGACCGGCATCTTGAGATCTTAATGTGCGCTCTGGTTTGTAAGTCATGATAAGTTCAGACAAGTAAGCCGACCTCGGCCATTTAATGCTTTATATGTTAAAAGAAGGATTTTGAAATCTGCCCTAAACTTAACCGGGAGCCAGTGTAAATATTTAAGAACTGGAGTTATGTGTTCGTATTTTCTTGTTCTTGTAATAATTCTTGCAGCCGCATTTTGTATTAACTGGAGGCTGTATAAAGAGAAGCAAACAATCAATTCCAAAACTGACAGGAGCTGTACAAGGCTTTTAAGTAAGCGGAGTACCGCGCGAAAGGTTTATCGTGCGTTATAGCGCAAGTAAGAAGGGTAAGGAGCAATGTGAAGGTAGACTGTCAGCTGTTTCAGGGGTTTTCCCAGGGGCGTCTGTGTCCTCTGAGGGTGCGATCAGCGCTCCAACTGACACCCCCCTCCTCAGCTTTATTCACATTCTCGTGAATCAAGCGACTCTCTGTACCAGGTTCATACAGCCGTGATAATCTGCGTTGACGTGCTCAGAGCCTGGTCGATGCTTTACTGTAAAACTGTAAGGTTGTAAGCCCAGAAACCATCTCATGAGACGAGAGTTTGTATTGTTCTGACGGTATAACCATTGAAGTGGAGCATGATCAGTTACCAAAGTGAAATTTCGACCCCATAAGTAATAACGAAGCGCTTCGACAGCCCATCTAATCTACAAGCATTCTTCTCAATTGTCGAATAATTGCGTTCCCTAGGAAGTAATTTCCTACTCAAATATATGATAGGGTGCTCTTCTCCATCATAAATCTGTGACAGGACTGCGCCTACACCAAACTCACTTGCGTCCGTTTATAAGACAAAATCCTTTGAGAAATTGGGATTCTGCAGAACCGGATAAGTAGACAAAGCAGTTTTCAAATCACAGAAGGAATGTTCACAAATTTCTTTCCATAAAATAGGGCAGTTTCTCCTGCTTCTAGTAAGTTCTGAAAGAAGGGCAGCCCTATGTGCAAAGTTAGGGATGAACCTTCTGTAGTAACCAGCAAGCCCCAGAAAGGTGCGTATCTGTTTCTATGTTTTTGATTGTGGGTAAGCAAGCATCTCTTTCACTTTCCTTAACTGTGGCTGAGGTAAACCCCTGCCCATAGAATAATCTAAGTAATAAGTCTCAGACATACCCAGTTTACATTTCTTTGGGTTAGCAGTAAGGCCAGCCTGTCTCAAGCTTTCAAGAACAGCTTGAAGTTGCTGTAAATGCGTTTGCCAATCATTGCTGAAAATCACGACATCATCAAGGTACGCCCCGGAATATTCAGAATGAGGACGCAGGATCTGATCCATCATACGCTGGAAAGTTAGAGGTGCCCCATGAAGACCAAACAGGAATCTCGTAAATTCATAAAGTCCGTCAGGAGTCGCGAATGCTGTTTTCTCCCAACTGCCAGCCTCTAGAGGCACCTGCCAATAACCCTTCATGAGATCTAGCGTGGAGATATAGCTCTCCTGACCCAGTTTTTCCAACAGCTCGTCAACATGGGGCATCGGATAAGCATCAAATTTAGAGGCCTTATTCAAGAGCCTGAAATTGATACAGAAGCGAACCGAACCGTCTTGCCTTGGGACTAATACGACCGGGCTGCACCAGTCACTTTTACTTTCACGTATTACACCTAATGCCAGCATCTTCTTGACTTCTTCGCGCACAATATTTCGTCGCACTTCCGGAATCCGATATGGCCGCATCTGTATGCGAACATCGGGTTCAGTAGTGATTTTATGTTCTACAAGGTTAGTCTTGCCTGGCAAATCTGAAAAGACATCAGTGTTCTGTTCGATCAAAGATAACAGTTCTGTCTTCTGTGAGGCAGTCAAATCGTTACCAATGGCAACATCGGTCTGAGAAACAGCAGCCAAGGAAGTGTAAACGCCTTGTCGGTCGTGCCATTCCTTCAAGAGATTAATGTGTAAAATCTGGAATGGTTTGCGCCAGCCTGGTATTCTAACCTTGTAATTTACCGGACCCATACGCTCCTCAATAATGGCGGGGCCCTGCCATTTAGCTAGGAATTTGTGCGGGTCAGACGGAACCAGTACCAAAACACGATCACCAGGTTTGAATTCACGGAGCTTACTGCGCCTATCGTAAAGACGTTTCTGAGTTTCCTGCTCACGTTGTTGATGCTCCACAGCAATAGAAGAAAGCTTAGAAATTCTGTCTTGCAACGAAACTACCCGATCTGCAAAGCTCGGCCCAAGAGCTGTTGACTCGTTTCCTATCCATTCCTCTTGTACAACATCCAGGATGCCTCTCGGGCGCCTGCCAAATAACAGCTCGAACGGACTCAAGCCAGTGGACGACTGCGGCGATTCCCGCACTGCGAACATAACAGAAGGCAGGACAGAGTCCCAGGATGTAGGATCATTATCAGCGACTCGCCTGATCGTCTGTTTTAAAGTCTTGTTAAACCGTTCAGTCAAACCATTAGTCTGTGGATGGTAAACAGTGGTACTCAATTTCTTAATAGCAAAGCTGTCACACAATTATTTCATCACGCGAGAAGTAAAAGGCGTGCCCTGATCAGTTAAAAATTTCTCTAGGGATGCCAATATGAGTAAAAATCCTGCACAGAGCTTTGGCTACAGCGGAGGAGTTGGCCTTTTTGAAAGCAGCCACCTCTGGATATTGTGTTGCATAGTCAACCAACACCAGCAAATATTGGTACCCATTTTTAGTCTTAGGTAAAGGGCCTCCAATATCTAATCCCACCCTCTGAAAGGGGACTTCAAAAATAGGCATAGGACAAAGGGGAGCCCGAGGAGGCTTATAAGCAGAGACGATCTGACAGTCAGGACATGAAGTACAGAACCATTCAACATCTTTTCCCATATTCAGTCAATAAAATCGTTTTGATAAGCGGTCTCTGGTCTTATCAGCCCCCAGGTGCCCTCCCAAGATGTGAGAGTGGGCCAGCTGCATAAGAATTTCCCTATGCACTTCAAGTACAACTAGTTGTTCAATAAATTCCCCCATTAAATGGTCTGAAATCACTCTGAAAAGGCAACCGTCTTTTTCTAGAAAGTGTGGAGTTTTCAAGCCCCCGGTATCACGCTGTTGGTAATAAGAGTCATTGGCAGAGCGAGCCTGTTTAAATGCATATTCTAATAAGCTATCAGTATGCTGCAAGCGCACAAAATCCGACTGCTCGCTAGTACTCGGTTTGTGATCGGAGGCATTTGCCATCTGAGAAGATGTACATGGACCTGCCTGCCACTCTGGGAAATTGAGGGGGGGGGGGATGTCTCCTTCAGTCTCACTGGAGAGATTGGATTCAATATCTAATTGGGGCTCTAGATTATCCCCGACTGCCACTAGTTCTCCTTCTTCTTCCCCCCCCCCCACTAAGCTCAACAGGCGACTCCATGACTAGTGCCCGACATTTATTAATTAGTTTAGGAAAAAGGGCATTCCTCCTTCCTATGAGTAATGGCCAGGGGCAGGAGCCCGAAATGGCAGACCAAACTTTAAAGTGGCAACCCTTATAAGTCAAAGGAAGAAGCAATGTCTGATAGTCTTTAACATCACCATGTACACAACGTATCTTTACAGTCTCAGTGTCTGTCATCAAGACAGTCCCGTCTGACAACACAAAGGTCACTGCCCGAATCCAATAATGCTGAGATCTCTCAGTTCCCCAACTTCACCGAGATTAACAAGCCATCTTTTTTATCCTGAGAATATGGAATATTTGAGCAACAAACCTCGGCCAATCCAATTTTCATTGATTGAGCTGGAGACAAGCGACATTCTCTCGTGAAGTGACCGGGTTGATCACACCGGAAACATCTTCAGTCAGCTCCACTGCCGAAATATCCCCTGCATCATCCATGGCCTCCGCAGCCTGCTCCTGTCTCCCCAGATATAGGCACCTCCTCAACAACCAGATTCCCCAGAGGCCTTCCTGACCCCATTCGAATGTCAGGTCCTGCAGCTTGTTTTTGCTCTAGCCATCGATCAAAGCGACTAGAATGTCCTGGATGCTCCTTCGTAGATTGTGAAACAGCACCAAATCCACCACTCTTTCTCCAAGAGGTCTGAGAACCTTCCAATCGTCTGGACATAATTGATAATGATTCCACATCATGACGCAGAAATTCATCTCAAAGAACTGCAGGGTATCCCAGCCAGTAATATATTCATGACAACTTTCTCCACAAGTCGCTCCACCACGTCTCCCTCAAACCAGCAATGCACTTTATGAATCTTGTCTTGAATTTTTGCACAGATGGGACCGTCTATGTTTAGGTTCCAGTCGTTAAGTTCAAAACCTTTAGCCAAAAAAGTCACAGTCTTACGTAAAACAATTTGTTGCTTCAGGAAATTATAATCGCCATGCTTATCGCGAGGCACATTCCTTAAGGAAAGTAGAGCATCCCCAGACAAAAAAGGTGTGATGATACCGGCCCAGTGTCATTTGTCCCATCCCAATAAAGTTGCCACTTGCTCAAAGGCTAAAAGGAACATCTCTGGGTCATCAGATAGACCCATCTTCGTCAGCACATTCTTAGAATTTTCAGGAAGCGGAGGCAAAGGAATGTACTGTTGACGGCTATGAACTGGGACATTCAGATCAGGGATAGGGGGTGGGTCATCCTCTGGATCATAAGGAAATGGAACATTCTGAGCGATTTGAAATAACTCCTCGGCATCCATCTGTGCAACCACTTCTGGTACCACTTGTCATGCTTGGGTCACAGATTTGCACAGAGACACAGGAGGTTGTAGAAAAAAAGGAACTTTAGTCAAAGCACTGCAAACAAACATTTTTCTCTTTTCAAAAGTTTAAATGTGCTCCATGACAAGTCAGAGATGACAGTTCCACCAGGAGCAGAGAATGTCAGAGAGAGAGAGAGAGAGAGAGAGAGAGAGAAGCAAACAATCAATTCCTAAACTGACAGGTGCTGTACAAGGCTTTTAAGTAAGCGGAGTACCACGTGAGAGGTCTATCGCGCGTTATAGTGCAAGTAAGAAGGGTAAGGAGCAATGTGAAGGTAGACTGTCAGCTGTTTCAAGGGTTTTCCCAGGGGTGTCTGTGTCCTCTGAGGGTGCGATCAGCGCTTCAGCTTACAACATGCAGAGCAGTCAGTCAGTCATTGTCCAACCCACTATATCCTAACACAGGGTCACAGGGGTCTGCTGGAGCCAATCCCAGCCAACACAGGGCGTAAGGCAGGAACAAATCCCAGGCAGGGCGCCAGCCCACCGCAGACATGCAGAGAAGGTTAGAAATAATGAAGGTATTAAAATTCAAAAGTCTCAAAAAATTATAGTAAACATCGCATTAGCGCTAACAAATGGAAATTATTACTCAGTGAAATAACGGAACAGCGAAAAGAGATTGAATATATTGTTTGGATTTAAAAATTAAATCGGAGACTTGTAGACTGTCGAATTCATGTTGCCATCTGGGAAAAGTAGTGTTTCTTCCCAATGAAGAGGCGTAACTGGAAGAATTAAAAGATTTCTTGTTTGGTGAAAGTGAAATCCACATACGCAAGTGGCAGAAATGTGAAGAGGCTGCATAGCGCAGGTCTGGTTTACAGTTTGTGGGTGAGCGAAGCGAACAGGGAGCAAAACCCCCTAGTAAATTTTTAAAATTATGTTTTTACAGTTTGCATCAATCCCCTTAGTGGGGTTGAAGGTTGTTTATGTATGATTACAACACAAATAAAATCCGTCTAACATATATCTATCTATTTGTTTAATAATTAGCTTCTGTAAAAAGCCAAATTTCCCCCTGGAGACAAATACAATTCTATCTAATCTATTTCTCATTTCTGTTACATTTGTTGATTTTATAAGTGAGTTGACAATAATGTACTGTCTCTTTAACACTAGAATTCCTGAAGCCTACAAAAAAACTCGCAATCCCGGCCCACCTTAAATCTGTTTGCACCTCTCCATCACATCTTTTGTTTTGTAAATGTGTCAATAAGCACAAGCAGCAAGCAGCCTGTTATTCCAACTCCCCACTGCTGCATGAAGGGCAAAAAGCTCTCTCAGCTCAAGCCTTGTTTATCTAGGAGTGAGGTACCTGAAGCTGTATAGGGTAAATAATATATTGTTATTTGGAACTCATGCATTTCATGTGTGTTCCATGTCTACATATATCTATGTAAGTGTAGGATGACAGGAAATGCAAGAAATGTTGAACATATGCCTAAAGACAAACATTTTTCCTGTTTTATTATTAACGACAAAATTTTTGACATGAAGTGTATAATGTATGAAGACTGAAGTCCAAATATCAAATAAGCAGTTTCACAAAAGGTACAAGTATAACAAAATAAGTGAGCTTTTATTCCAGACTATAACCGAAGAAAAAGAAACTGGGTTAGTGTACTTCGTTGTCACGACTGCTTTGGTAGTACAGCGGTAAGAACTGCTGACTCATAATCAAGAGGTTGCAGGTTCAAGCTTTGCCGCTTCCCAAAATAAAAATTTTGAGTAGTGAGCTGCTCTTATTATTACTATTATGCAATAAAAACATACATTTGATTTGAGTCTGTAACAGCCGATGTACAGTAAATGTATGGTACTTGTAAAGGTTAGTGGGTTTTTTTTTATTCAGTTTTATTCTCTCAGTCGCGTACACGCTCCCCCTTATCTGACACTGCTGTTTTCAAATAAAGATGTGCTATAACAGAGATGAACTCAGATGAGGATGAGGGTTCTACATTGGAAAAAGAGAACAGAAGCCCTCCCCACAAGAAACATACACTCACATATAAGAACAACGCAGCTGCACCAGGCGTAAAGGCGAAAGATGGCACCGTTTGGATGCAGCAACAGGTTGGGTGTCATCCTGCCAGTCAGTCTGCCCCACACGTGTCCTTCAACAAAACAGCATGGCTTACGGAGCTCACCAAGGTATCGTGCAAAGTCCAGTTTGTGATTATGTTTTGTGATGGCCTTTATATAAAAACATTTATATGTTACTTATATAAAAGCCAGATCGAATGTTATTTACCTTGATTTATTTACTTTCTACAGCGTAAAGTTACAAGTAGACTGCAGAGCTTCCTCTGTTTGATTAACAAAGGAATGCTCACAAAGTACATGTGTACTGAAGTGACTTTAGCTGCAGGTAGAAGCTCCACGCAACTGTTGTTACAGTTCTGTCTTTGAAACGGTTTCATAAGCTTTATGACCTTAGTCTCGGAAAGTCTTTCTCCCATGGGGCAACTGGGATCTTTTCCTGAACAAGATCAAACACAGTTGCGGAGGGTGCGATAGGAGCTTCCACCTGCAGCTAAAGTCACTTCAGTACACATGTACTTTGTCAGCATGCCTGTGTTGATCAAACAGAGGAAGCTCTGAAGTTTACTTGTCACTTTACGCTGTAGGAAGATACTTAAATAAATCAAGGTAAATAACATTCGATCTGTGCTTTTACATAAGCCGTGCTGTTTTGTTGAAGGACAGGTGTGGGGCAGATTGACTGGCAGGATGATGACCGACCTCTCGTTGCATCCAAACGGTGCCATCTTTCGCCTTTACGCCTGGTGCAGCTGTGTTGTTCTTATGTGTGAGTGGACGTTTCTTGTGGGGAGGGTTTCTGTTCTTCTTCTCCAATGTAGAACCCTCATCCTCATCCGAGTTTACCTCTGTTATAGCACATATTTATCTGAAAACAGCCGTGTCAGATCAGGGGGACCGTGTACGTGACTGTTTCCAATTCATAACAGATATGTCTAAGAGCAAATGGAGCTGCCTATGCCAACCCTCCCCCACCCCACACTCTTGAAGGTCTGAGCATGCGTTGGCTGACACAACTTGTTACGCAAAACACATTCCAGTACAGAACAAAGCAACAAAATCCATCCCATCTGCTATCTGCTGAAAGTTTACAAGGGATGGACAGCAAATGGACTTCCATCTGGAAGTTCTTTGTGAAACTTTGGATGTCGTTGAAAACTGATATTAAAATGGCCCAATTAGTTTGCTTCTTCTTGTGCATTTGATTTGCTTAGAAGTATAGCTGTCAAACTAGCAAATAATACTCAGAAATGAAAATAAGTATATATCTGAATATATTCAAACACAGCTTAAATAATCTGGGTGCTACAAGCGGTTTTCATATTTTTTGTTATTATTGTTAATATTTTTACTTTTTTTGCTCATGGTGCATCTGCAAAGCATGGTGTACATATGACTTGTGCACAGTTGCATAGAAGAAGCAGGTGAACGCTCAGCTACAGCCTTGAAATGAATGTGAAACATGAAAACACAGCTCTGCACTAAAATGGGATTCTTTAAGATTTAAATTTACAAGAAAAATGTAATACAGCATGTGACCTTGATATTTGTTTTTTTATTGCACCTTATTGTTTTAGGCATTGTGCATCAAGTTAGCAGCCACATAAGCCACAGGCTGCTTGTTGGCTGGGCTGGAGGTGACGAAAATAAACATTGTTAACATTGAAATGGTTCTTTAAACTGGTGAATGTAAGGCTCTTATAATATCAAAAGGTAAAATCAGAAATATGGCAGTTAAGTTTCATTGTTTTTATTGACATAGAAATACAGCTTTTGCTTGCTGTGATCAATTGTTGAAGTTTTAAAACAAAGCACCAATTGGTCAGAGACCTTAGGTTTGAGAAGAAGTAACCTGTCTGTTTTACTAATTACAATATATGCCAACTGGCAACTGTTCACCTGTTTTTGCTTATTTCTACTTTTACTTGTGTCTTTGCAGTGAATGGTGTAAATAATTGGAAGACACTGATTTTTTGTAAATATAGTTAGCTAGATGCAGTGGGCTGGCACCCTACCCGGAGTTTTGTTTCCTGCCTTGTGCCCTGTGTTGGCTGGGATTGGCTCCAGCAGACCCTCATGACCCTGTAGTTAGGATATAGCGGGTTGGATAATGGATGGATGGATATTTAGCTAGACTGTAATAAAATCAGAATCTCTGTTTTCCAACAACAATTTAGATCTGTGCCTCAATCTCTCAAGCAAATGGTTGTTTGGTTATGACTCCAGGTGCTTGGAGTCTGAGTCTGTGCAAGGGTGCCATTGCATGGGGCATTACACTTATCTTCAAAGTTTGTATATCTTTTTCACCAGCAGCAGTAAATCTTTTGATGAACTGCCTCATGTGGCCAAAGATGCTCTGCACGCAAGGCTGACACTTCTGTATAGTGAAGTGTTCAAGTCAAAAGCCAGTGACTACGATATGTACCCTGCTGGACAGATGCCCTCATGATGAAACATTTCCTAACAAATGCTCGCCTGTACTGTTTTTTACTTTTGTGCACCTTGGCTTGCTCAGGTTTCTTTTGCTTAAGTCTTCCTTCTTAATAAATTGCTTTCTCCATGAATTCATCTCCGGATCGTCTTGTTCATTCCCTCATCTTGAACACCTGCTATGTTTTCTTTTCTTTTGCCAGAGCACTTGGAAGTGCTCTACAGGAGCTCATTTATTTGAGTTGAATGGACCTTTCATCAAGTTAATTCTCTGGCAAAATAAGAAAATGTCAGTAGACAAATATTTTTATTCTTCTCTCTTTGGTTGGAATTTTTGTCGGTGTGCTGTGGCTGGGATTTTGCAATTTGGCAGCATCAGGGTAAGACCATGGGTGTTTTAAGCTCAGCTATCTGCCCTGTTAAGGAAGCAAAAGGGCAGACCAGCAAAGTGGACCCTTTATAGGGAAACACTTTAGAAGGTGTGTCATGGCCGGTGTGACAGCCATGTCAGGGCTGAAATGGTGCACCCAGCCCTGTCAAATTACATGCAACAGGCTGTTCTGGTTCCCGCTGACAATGCCTTAAGTCTTGCATGTTCAGTCAATGTGAGTTTTGGTGGGCATGTTCATACCTCCACCTTCATTTATCATTTTAATATACAGTATATGTACTAAATGATTTTAATAAGAATATAAATTACAAGCTGGTAAAGTCTGCTGGTGACACTAACTTGAGAGTAATGAAAAATAATGCAGAGTCAGTTGAATCATGACAGATGATTCTAGATTACAGTGTTTTCGGCCCCTTGAACTTTTATAACAGGAGGCTGCTGTCATTGTGCTATGACGGCAGAGCCTTACACTTTTTACATTTTAAACTCTCCTTATCAGAACTCTGTAGTGGAATTTAGTCTACTGGTACTGCTACCAGCATGGCATTCTTGAGTCACAGGCGCACTTTATTACTTTCTTCCGAGGCTTGTCAATAAAAAGTAATGCGTTAGGTCTGTCACGGTGGAGATGGCCTCATCAATTCTGTAATGTAATTCATCCATCTGTCATTTTCTTCTTTTTTTCAAAGGATTTGTTTTGAGTGATGATCTGCTGCTCTTAGTACACCAGCACACACACATAAAATCCAGTTTTTACATGAACCAAGTTAACAGTCTACTAGATTAGCAGCTCTGACACAGCACCATGGCGGCTGGTTCACTTATTTAACAGGGTGAAAATCAGAATATTCCATTCTTAGGTCTGAATTGCAATCTTATTATTTGGGTGGTTACCTACCAAGTAACACTGGTGGTTGGTCAGCCAGTCGGCAAACATCTGCCATGACCTCTTAGTTGCATGAAGCAGATCTGTTATACAGTATCTGCCAAATAATACAAATACAGATTGTGATTCAGACCTACTGCGGTGGGTTGGCACCCTGCCCTGGATTGGTTCCCTGCCTTGTGCCCTGTGTTGGCTGGGATTGGCTCCAGCAGACCCCCGTGACCCTGTGTTCGGATTCAGCGGGTTGGAAAATGGATGGATGGATTCAGACCTAAGAATATACAGTATACATGACGTGCTTACAGAGTTCCAGTCCTCAGGCACTAATTGGTCATACCATGTAGCATTTGTTAAGTCACACTTCACGTAGCTGGCATGTCTTTTCTGTTTGTCTGTGCAGAAGGTTTGCACTTTTTCTTCAAGAAGATAGAAGACAGAAAGTAGTAATAAATGTTTCATTATTACTATTATTATTTCACAGGGTCAGATAAATTTTCTGATTTTAGGAAGGCTAATTATCACTGGATTTCCTTTCAAGACCCGATGAGCGGACACTGAGCCTTGAAGATCAGTTTGTGCTTCTCCGTACCAGCAGTTAACTATATAACGCTTACGTTTAATATAATTTTTCCTTCTTTATTTCTCCTTGAATGGCATTCAATCATTATATCTATTTAAATGCTCATCATTCCCGACTCTGTAGAGTCAAAGGCTATCCCTGCAACAGAAGTCCATTGTGAGTGAGAAACACACGCAACGAATGAAGTGTCAACCTGCCAACATATCTTTGATTTGTCAGAGGAAGTCAGAGACAAGACGTGAGTCGTACACCATAGGCCCCCAGTGTAGGACACAATAAGTTCATGGCATAAAAACCTCTGATCCCAAGTTGAAAATATTACAAAATTAGAATACACTGCCCATGCATGTTGTCACACCCACATCCACATGTGCCCCTTGTGAATTTGAAGCTTACTTTTCCAGCCAAACTTGATTACATTTATGCCTGAATCTGAAATGTTGCACAAAAAAAATTTAGATAATTTTTTTAAATATTTTGTTCTTGTATTGTATTGTATTTCTTACAGATGTATTTTTCAGGCTAATAAGAATGGTAAAGATCAAATATAATCAAATCCTGGCAGCTTTTTAAATAATAACAAAAAACAGAATGTAGTATAATCTACTATTAATGTAAAAAACATCCTGAGTTTCCAAATATTCCACTTTCAAAACTGTAACAGAAATGGAAATTAGAGTGATAATATGGGTATGCCATAAGCCATTACTGTATGCCATACACATGGAACACTATCCACTGGTCTGGTCTCTTTCAACAACAACTTTGTAAAGTTTATGTGTGCCCACACTACACTGTACTTTTGACCTAAGAATTAATTCGGCCTTATGTATTTTTTGTTTAAAAGTATGTGATATCATTGATCGAGGCTCCATTGTATCATCCTGTCACATTCACATTTCTTTTGTTGTTATAAACAATACTCATTGTTGGTCACATGACTGATGGTGACATGACCATTCCTGCACTATTTAAGGGGGCACTGCAGTATGGACGATGTCCAAGATTCTAGATAAATACTACAACAAAAATGACAACATTCATTAGTTATTTAGAGAAAGGAATTTTAGGCTGTCAGGAACCCTTTGGCTAAAGTGTTTTAATATTTTGTTTAATGTATTGTGCTCTGGCATTCAGTTCTATGTCCTCCTGGTTTTAATTCTGCCTGTTTAGTTCTCCTTGGTGTCATGTATCCTGGTCCAGAAAACATTCTCCTGACCTTTGGAGTGAGCATTCCACTTGCTCATAACAGGATTGTTACGTATTACATTCCTCGGTAATGAGCGATAAGTAAAAATGAATGAATCAAAATTAAATCTGCAGGGAAATGTAAAGTTTTTTTTTGCAAAAGAACACTGTGAAACAAACTGTATTTCACAACCACTCATTTACACATATATTTTGATCTTATTTGCAACCTTCTTCTTCATATTAAAAAGTGGGAAAAATGTATTATGTTGCAGAGCCTGGCAAAATCGTGCACATAGAGGGACTTCTCCATTGCTGAAATCCACTGACCTTGGAACTGTCACAGATTAATTTTTATTTACATATAACTGCAATTCCAAAACATTTAGGACGCTGTGAAAAATGTAAATAAAAACAGAATGCAATAATTTGCAAAGCTCATAAACCCATATTTTATTCACAACAGAACATAGAAAACATATGAACAAATTATTTCATTTTGATTTTAATGGCAGCAACACATCTCAAAAAAGTTGGGACAGGGCAACAAAAGGCTGGAAAAGTAAGTGTTAGGAAAAAGAACCAGCTGGAGGATCATTATGATAGCGCTTTGAGTACTGAGAAAAGCGCTATATAAATGTAATGAATTATTATTATTATTATTATTATTCTGCAGCTAATTAGGTTAATTAGCAACAGGTCAGTAACATGACTGGGAATAAAAAGAGAATCTTAGAGAGGCAGAGTCTCTCAGAAGTAAAGATGGCCAGAGGTTCACCAATCTGTAAAAAACTGCATCTACAAATCTTTGAACAATTTCAGAATAATGTTCCTTAGCATAAAATTGTGAAGACTTTGAATATCTCATCATCTACAGTACATAAAAAGATTCCAAGAATCTGGCGAAATCGCTGTGTGCAATATTGGATGCCCGTGATTTTCAGAAATCATTGCATTGGCTAAGGAACACTTCCAGAAATCACTGCCATCCACAAATGCAGGTTAAAGCTCTATTATGCAAAGAAGCAGCTATACGTGAGCATGATCCAGAAACACCGCCAACTTCTTTGGACCAAAGCTCATTTAAAATTGACTGAGGCGATGTAGAAAACTGTTCTATGGTCAGACAAATTGAAATTTGAAATTCTTTTTGGAAAACAAGAACACCGCATCTTCCATACTAAAGAGGAGAGGGACCATCCGGCTTATTATTAGTGCTCAGTTCAAAAAGCCTGGATCTCTGATGGTATGGGAGTGCATTAGTGCCTATGGAATTGACAGCTTCCACACCTGGAAAGGCACCATCAATGCTGAAAGGTATATACAGGTTTTAGAGCAACATATGCTCCCATCCGCACAACATCTTTTTCAGAGTAGGCCTTACATATTTCAGCAAGGAAATGTTAAACCGCATACTGTATCTATTAGAACAGCAGGGCTTCGTAGTACAGGAGTCCGGGTAATGAATTGGCCTGCCTGCATTCCAGACCTTACATCAATTGAAAACTTTTGGCGCATGAAAAGAAAAATAAGACAAAGAAGACCCAGGTCTGTTGAACAGCTAGAAGCCTATGTCACACAAAAATAGGACAACACTCCTGTCCCAAAAGTTAAGACAACTGGTCTCCTCAGTTCCCAGACGTTTACAGACTGTTGTTAAAAGAAGATGGCATGCTACACAGTGGTAAACATGGTCCTGTCCCAACTTTTCTGAGACGTGTTGCTGCCATCAAAGTCAAAATGACTTTATTCTTTTCTTTTCTTGAAATGGTACATTTTCACAGTTTAAACATTTGATTTGTTTTATATGTTCTTTTGTGAATAAAATATGGATTTATGAGATTTGCAAATAATTGCATTCTGTTTTTATTCAAATTTTACATGGCGTTCCAACTTTTCTGGAATTGGGGTTGAATTTTATTGTTATTTTTGTTGTCTTTGTATTATTATCATATTCTTCATATTCTTATGTTATTTTTGTTGTTTTTTTCTGATTCTTGCTTTATTGTGTACTGCTTCTTAAATGTGCCTGTGTTTCTTCATTTTTTTGTGGCTGGTGTGCCAATTGACAGTACCACCCTGTTATCACCATTATCAAGCCCTCCCTCTGGCTATTTCAGTCATAGTGGTGGAAGCCCAGGCCAAAGATACATTAAAGTTGTGAAGGATTTTAATAAGTATTGCTTTCTGTTTTTTGTTTGACCATTTTTGTGCTGTTTCCTGGATTCTACTCTCCGATTGTATATTGGGACTTGTTTGCCACTTTAAGTCGGTGATGCCTTGTGAACCATTTTTGCCTACTGCGTGTCTTTGCCATCTGTAATTGCTGTGGAACAGAGGCCAATCATTATGCCATTCCCCAGAACATCATCCTACCACCTTGGAGAAATGTCGCTGACTGTTTGTCCCTCCCCTTGAAAAATTACTAACGAATGAAGTTTGGGGGTTTATTTCAGCTATGCAAGCATGGCCCCTCAAAAGGCTTTCCACAAACCATTTGTGACCCTTTCTCATTCACTTCAACTGTAATCCACGACTCAGTGTTAAACAATTTGAGATAGCTTATGACCAATATTTTCATAACACTGGATTAATCAGCTCCTTTTTCCTGCTCTTTGCACATTTTTTGCTACATTATTTGGTGGAATGGTCTCTGCAAATCAAAGTTTTTAACAGTTCCCTTTCACTTGCCAAGCATCTTGATATTTTGGAAAATGTTAAGTATATTTTTAAGAGCTCCTCTTTTCAGATTTGCATAGTCTGAAACCGGTCATTGTAATGGGGGTTAAGCCCTTTGGGGTGAGGCCTATTCTAGGCAGGCAAAGGAGGCCTTATTAGCTATTGTCCTGCCTTCCTAATCATGACAGGTACTTGGTCACTGGTGAGTTTCCGGAAGGATCTTGACTTGGATCATCTTATGGAGTTTGAGAAAATAAGTGAGTGCAGATGGCGCGCTCTCTCACCCAAAATGAGCGGTGCAAATGGAAAGCAGGCAGTGTATGTGGCAGATGCATGCACGTAACATTGACAAGTGGTAAAGAAAAGAAACAGAGGCTTCAGCCTCGGAAAATGCTTTAGGGAGCAATATTTATTGTTTTCCACTCCACACAACTTTAAAAATAACAAAAAAAAAAAAAACAACTCATAAATGTAAAACACCTTATTTATGTTTTACATTTGTGAAATAACAGCCAAAGGGAATTGCATGGGTAATTTTTCAAAACTGTATGTAAAACAAAGCTCCACATTTCTGCTAGTCACTAGTAATAATTATCTAATGCCTGTTTTTTTGATTGTCTTCAGTAGGAAACGTGTACTTTGTCATGAATCTTAGTTAATTTTTCCAATCATAGTACAAGTTAATTTTTTTCTTTTTCTTATAGTTATTTTAACTTTTTATCAATAATGTCATCAAAGTTCCATTTTGTTTGTGCTTTTTGCTGAGAGCACTGTCATATTATGATTGAAATTCATAGCCACTTCTATACTGTTTATCTTTATGATACCCATGTGTTTGTGTGTGTAGCAACATGAAACATCATCACATCATTGTATTTAAGATGGCAAAATGGTAGCTTGTTTGCCCATATTCTGGGATACATTTTCTAAAAAAAACTTTGAGCTTACTGATTTATTTTGGGAAAGATTTATTTTGTTTTAGAACTTCTAGCTTTATATTTTGAATTTTGACTTCTCTCATGTATTTTAGACCTTCTCTTATCCCCTCATTTTGTTTTTGCCTGATCTTACTTAATGTATCATCTACTAGTCACTTTTCCACCTTTCAATTACAGCTCCAGCCCTTGCCTTTTTGAGAATCCTAAGAACAATTTTGTTACTTTTACTTATTTATGTCAACTCTTTATTACATATCTAAAATTAAACCTCTTGGACAATACAGCTTCCTCAACATCATCTTAAATATCTTCAGCAATTCTGAGGTCACAAGTGAATTAACCTTTTCAACATGTAACTAGCAACCATGTTGTTGTTAACAACAATGCAACAAATGGAAAAATCCCAGAATGGGATTAAATATATCAACAGTGAGAAAACATAATTGTAGAAATTAAAAAATCTTGAAATAGTAATCTTCTAGGCAGAAACTCAGAGCCATGCAAAAATAAACAAATCAGCAACCTAAAGCTCAAAGAGGTCTTCAAAGTTCTAAAGGTGAAGGTTACACCTTCTAAAGGCCTTCATAAAATTACACTTCAAAGACTGATTGTTCTAAAGTCTGACAAATCTTTGGTAATCTTGACTGTATTTACATTGCAACAGACTTCATTAATGACAAGCAAATATCTAATTTAATCTCATACACAAACCCGCTCAATCCATTTTAGGAGCAAAAACACAAAAAAATGGAACGAAGGCAAGAAACTAGCCAGAGAAGGGTAACAGTCCATCCAGCACGACACAATTCACACAGCAGTAAACATGTAAAAAATGAAAATAGTAATATGCATCACTTAGTCACTAAAAATGTTGCCGCAAATGGATGAGAAATAAAGAAAACAGCACATGGTTTTAAAATACCCTAAAAAGACCGTTATAATCCCCAAATTAAGACAGCACATCCATGCATGCAACAGTCCTTTACTTCATATTCTCTTACATTTTCAAAAAAACACAATCTCTGCCAAAGTATGCAAAGATAGCACAAAACATGGCACTTTCACAAGGCTGTGAAGGTATATTAAGGGTCTATCACTGACCTGAAAGCACTAGTTCAATACAACAGGCACTACAATACACTTAAATCTTTGCTGTACTACAAAGCATTGTGAGAACCTGTGTGCGTGAACTAACCCATAATTAGCACGGCTATGGGAGTGTTAAAGCAGAAAAAGGTATCTCAAAAAATAAATGTCAAAAAAAAGAGTCTAGCAATTCAAGGAGTTAAGAAGAGCCCAAAATCTTCCCTATTCTTTAAACTTCTTTTATTGTGGAGTAGCCGCCCTGACACCAGACTCTGACTCATTACCCATGAGTATGCCCACCATACTAAATTGCCATTTTCCCGATAACTGTGTCCCTTATAGTCTTTCAAATCTTCTAATATGCTGAAGTAGGGTCTATCCTCAACAATAATACATAGCAAACAATATTCTACAATCCAATCTAAAATCCAGTTTGCTTTAAAGCTTTAGTGAAAATTTAAAAGTAAACAAAACATAAAAACATTAAAAAAAATGTAATTCCATGTCTGTATGTTGCAATACAGAAAAAACAAGATACATTAGCTGTAACTGTTACAAAATGACAACATGTTTGTTGCATATTCAATTCACTGTCAAATGTTGTCAATGATGAGGAAGTTGTGAGAGTTAGATAATGCACATCAATAAAGAAGAACAAAAAGTCATATACACTTTACTATTTAAAAAGTGGCTTTGAAGCCATGAAGTGTATGAGCATTCAAAGTCAGATGTGATTTTAAAATAATAGTCCATATTGTTAGTTAGACACTAATATTTAATCACATCGGGGTTAGTTTTGTGCACACTAACCAGGCGCAGGTACCATCACATAGTCATATTCCATTGGAATGGGGCCTGATTGTGCTGTTTTCCAATAGCACAGACTCTTGTACAATAACTCTGAGACAAGAATTTCGACATTTCAAAATGCCTGTGTAGGTAGAACTGTAGGATAACAGAATTGTTCTAGTTGAAAAGGTTCAGCAGAGCATCAAGCTTAAGGCAGTGCACAGACACTATGTAGTCCTCAGATGTAAAGTCCTGGCTACAAACATATGGGCTGTTAGGTCATACAGCAAAATTTCACCCTTCATCCTTTTTAATATCATGGATCCATTTTCTACACTGTGTTTCAACATTGGGAAAAGTGTAAGAACTCAGATAAGGATATTTTGAATAGAGGTGAACACTATTGAAGCTCATCTTTAGTGATTATGCATTGGTTCTGCACAGCTCAAAGATCAAATACTGCTTGACCATCACTTCCAGAAGTAAAAACACAGTGGCATGAAAAGGGTCTATTGAAACACAATCCATGAATTATTTGGGTCCTGGGATATACATTGCTTGTGAAAAAGCTGTTTACCCATGTATTATCAACCTTTTCAAGATGGCTCTGTTAACCTAAAGAATGGTTTAATGCTACATATAGTGTTTACAGTTTGAAAGTGAGCATAAACTTTGTATCTTAACTTAAAGTTCGGATGTGGGTGGAATTTTAGTGTTAGGAAGGATTTAAAAATGTTACCAGTGGGCCCCAGCTACTCCTCCTCTAATGTTATGTTTGTTGCATTACAGTTTTCTGCTGTGTTTTTGTTATGGACTGCAACAACAGAACTGAAGGAAAGGCTTTTTACCCCAAAGCTGCACACTCTGGCCCTGGAGCTTTACACAAAAGAACATGTGCAAGAAGAAGAAGCTCATCTGAGTCCGCCTCAACATACAGAAAAAGTAATAACACTTCAGAACCTAAAACAATTTGTGTATATATGCTGTTAAAAATAGATTTTTACTCTGATGTTATCTTTTACCCAAAGGATATTTTTGCTAATAACTTTTATAAAAGTAATTTTCTTTTATGCATGTTTTGATGGGGATCTATGTATGTTATTTACATGATAATTGTTATTCAGGCAAAACTTCAATTTTTTTTTCTTTTTCCAAAAATTATTTATTTGTGAGTATTTGAATGTTTTTAAATCATCATTAAAAATCCATGTATACCTGCAGCTTATTTAAATTCCACTGTATAAAAGTGAAGTTATTCTGTTTTCATCTGTGCTCTCTTTAGAGTTTGAGAGGAGCTGTCCAGTTTTCACAAATACCACGAGATTGTCTTATGTGTTAGTGCCAATAATTCCAAAAAATGCAAAATTTGGTGGAATTGCCAATAATTCAAAGACATAATTAATTGAAGACATAGTCACAGTTTGCTGTAAACAAGTTATATATACAGCTGTGCACATCCTCCATGATTTTTTTCTGGAGTTGAGAGGAGAGACTACTCATTTTTAATTTATTAAATGGTTTATTTGTTACATCCAAGCACCTTTTTTTCTTCTCTACAGCTGCATTAATGTTGACTTTATTACATCTCAATGCATTATTCGCCATTCATTGAACTGAACTGCACATTGTTAAAATTTGCATTACCGATTATAAATGTAAATATCTTATACATGTTTCAAGAAAGAACATGTGTATCATTTTTAAATGTTATTTGAGACAGGAATAATTTTGTGTACTTTTGAAAATATATTTTTCATCAGTTTAATTTTAGTGTTTTATTTGTTATTAATACAGATAATTGGTGATATCATCAGTTCCTTGTTTACGTTGTTACATGGCAGACATTTGTATGGATTTTAATTATATTATAATGGCATACTGTTTATTTTAACAGGCACCACCAACACTTTGTGTTATTTTGCCATGGGTGACCATCTTATTTATGATTGCCATGCCAATTGCCGTAATGTCATTAAACTGAAACTATTAAAAGAGGAGGCACACAGCTCTCAGTATCCTAGTTTTGGATTAAAAGACAAACAGTTTCAACTTGCAGTTATTAATCGTTGAATAACTTTATTAATAGTTAATGTTTTGAACCTTTGGCTTCAAAAATGTTATTTTGGTTGCTACATTTATTAGTCTTGTCAGAATCCACATTTTCCTTGTAGTTCTGACTAGCCTTTTGATATTCACTCCTCAAACCTGTTCTCTCCCAATCCATTAATATGTTTTGTCCTTTCTATACCTCACTTTTACTTTTAGGAGCCAACAGATGAGGAAGAAAAGTTTGGCATTGAGTTAAGATTTGAAACCTAACGTAAATTTAATAGATTAGTAGTCTAAACTGACTGCTATGTTTGTAGTATAAGTCAACCAGCAAAATGAACTGAGCAGCACTACAATAAGTGCAATGGCTTATAAGGCTTATTTTACTTTATACTGTTAAGAACAACTATCTCTTATCCTCTGTCTCCCCACCACACCATTAGAACAAGTTATATACTCAATATTTTCTACAAGATAAGATCGAAAAGTGTTTATTCATTATTTAAGAGAAAGAACAATGGAAAATGGCCTAATATTCTCTCAAGGCAATATGGATACTTGATAAAGCCCTTGCACTATTTCATGCATCAATTCATTCTTTTTGTGGACCCGCTTCCTCATTTGCAGGATCACAGTGAGCAATAGCCCAATTTTGAAGTAACCATTGATGAAACACATATGCACATGCCCACATTCACATTGCCAAATTAGAGGTGACATTCAGTCTACAGTCTCTACTCTCATCTTGTCATGTGAGATGAAACAAAAGTGCTCAGATATTTTCCAAAAAACACAGCGAGAAGCTGCAAGTTACACCCAGCTAATGGGCTAGAAACTAAACTCAGGTCCAAAACGATGGCAAGTGACAACGGTACTGTTTTAATCTTCTTATAAAAATCACATCTTCTAAGACTCATTGCGTGTCTCAGTAGTTTATACTCCAAAAATGTTACTTTTTCCAAGATAATTTAAAAAACAAATATATTAAATGTTTTAAAAGAAGTGTTCATAAACTATAGCAAACAGTCTGATGCAAACATAAGAATGTGAGTTTTGTAACAACTGTACACTTTTTTGAATAATAACATTTCTTGCAATAGTTTATTATTGGGATTTAACATGTTGCAGGATATGCTGAACTGTCTATGACCAAAGTCAGTAAAAGTGCAAGTATATTTTTTAAAAGCATTAGCTCAGTTATATCAGCAATGAGATTTTAATTAAAATGTCTGCAAACTATTTTTTGGACACTGAAACATGAAATGCTTTTAAAACACTGCAGGGTTTCACTTTCCTTCTCTTCTGATACTAAATATCATTTTGAAGTGTGCTTCTGATTTTGAGTTGAAGCGGATAGGTTTTAAAGATTACAATACAAAAATGTAAGAAATCAAGAAGTGTTAGACATTGAACTGTATTAATCACTTTTTTTTCTAGATATCATCTTAAAACTAACAGATAAAGAGATTTAAAGGATGAACTTATTAAATGCATTTGTTGTTATTTTGAGATGCTGCTTCTTTCTGTACATTTAATCCCATCAGAATTTGAAAGTTTGAAAATATTGTGAAAAATACTGTTACCATAGCTGTTTCTTTAATATTTCCAAGTGTACAGCTACTGAGATGAGAAAGGTTCAAGCAGTACATATGACGCGTAACACAAGAAATTCAACAGTCCAAGCACATAGGTTTTCAAAGAATCAGAAAAAAATGTAAAGAAAAGCAAATCACAAAATATTAAACTCACACATACTCAAAACTTTATTCTCTCTGCTTTGCCAGTTCTATTTATTTATTTATAAAGCACTTTAAAAACAACCTCAAGGCTGACCAAAGTGCTGTACAAAGAAAAACAACACATAAACACATAAGAGCTGAAGACATTCTTAATAGAAAGTATAAAAAGTATACAAATAGCCACCATATTATACAGGGTTAAAAGCCAGACAGTAAAAATGTGTTTTTAAAAAGGATTTAAAGGCAGCTAGCGAAGGAGCCTGCCTAATGTGCAATGGCAAATCGTTCCAGAGTTTTGGTGCTGCAATTGAAAAAGCTCGCTCACCTCGGAGTTTGCATCGTGCCCTGGGAACGCGTAAAAGCATCTGGTCTGCTGACCTGAGGGAGCGAGATGGTACGTAAGGGTGCAGCAGTTCCGACAAATAAAGAGGGGCACACCCATTAAAAGATTTAAAAACAAATACAAGGATCTTAAAATGGATTCGAAAACGAATTGGAAGCCAGTGGAGGGAAGCCAAAATCGGGGTAACATGCTCATGCTTTCTTGTGCCAGTTAAAAATCGAGCAGCAGCGTTTTGCACCAGCTGTAGGCGAGCCATGGAGGCCTGGCTAATTCCAAAAAGAAGCGCATTACAGTAATCTAGACGAGATGTTATAAAAGCATGGATCACTGTTTCAAGGTTGCGCTTAGACAACATAGGATTGATTTTTGACAGCCGCCTCAACTGGAAAAAGCAAGATTTTACCACTGCATTCACATGGCTATCAAGTTTAAAAGTGGAGTCCATTTTTACACCTAAATTTGTGATCATTGATTTCTCAAATTGAGCCACAGTGGAAAGGTCAATGCAAGGGGTCCCGCTGGTGCTATTGGGCCTAAATAGCATGACTTCTGTTTTGTTCTCATTAAAATTTAGAAAATTTAGTGCCATCCAACTCCTTATGTCAGTAAGGCAATCAAGCAGGGGCTGGACAGAACATGGACCTTTGCGCTTCAGTGGGAAATACACCTGACAGTCATCTGCATAAAGATGGAAGGAAATACCATGTTTCCGAAAAATAGCGCCGAGTGGCAGCAGGTACAAGGAGAACAGAAGAGGTCCCAGGATGGAGCCCTGTGGTACCCCCCAGTGGAGGGCAACAGAGGTGGAAGTAAAATCATCAATACTGACACAAAAACTTCTATCTGAAAGATAGGACCTAAACCATTGGAGAGCTGAACCTGTGATGCCCACCCACTGCTCCAGCCTGGAGATGAGGATCTCATGGTCTATCGTGTCAAATGCAGCTGTTAAATCCAAAAGCATAAGTAGTACACAGTCACCAGAGTCCACTGTCAAAAGAATATCATTAAAAACCCTTAACAGAGAGTTCTAGCCTTCAGTAGCTATGCTCTGTTTGACTATATGCTAGGATCTATATTTAAGGTTTTGTTTGGTATTAATTATGAATATTACGTTGCAGCAAGAAATTGTTTAATTATATATTTTACAGGTCAGGCATTTCTGTCAATGTCTTTGTTAACATAGCATGAATCCTAGCACACTGACAATAGCTCACCATGGAATTAAATTTGTACTAATCCAGAAATGGCATCTGATCAGTATATAAATTTGCTGCAGTCTGTATATTGATCAGATAGACTTTATTATCCTAAAAGTAGTAGAATGAAACTTTTAAAAAAATCATGGCCTTGGGGAAAGATCATGAGACCAGTTACAAATCTTCATTTCTCATCCTATTTCTTAAAAAGCCATCTTGTGCCTGTCAAGGTTGTTGTAATTCCAATGAAAACCACAACATAAAGCCACAACAAGTTGCTTAGTTTTTGAGACGTTCACACAGGCAGAGTCGCCTAGTGGTTTCAAATCACTAAGATTCTGATGCAGTTTCTAATTCCAATATACACTACTGTGCAACCCAACTGTGATAGCCCTGCACTTTAATTTTGAAAAATGTATTCTCTTTATTATACTTTTCCCCCCAGGCTACTGATTTAGGAAATTTAATGCATGGATGTTTTATTGATCATCTTATTTTAAACATATTCTGTACCTAGCCTAAAGTCTTCATTCACAACTTTTCACCCACATTGTTGAGACTTTCATATAAAACAAATTACCAGGTTCAGGTTTGACTTTAAAAATCAGATTCAGGTGACAATTGGGATTCCCTTTCACAGATTCCAGTAATGCTGTTATTCAGATTAAAACAACTGAACTGAAAATAGACTTAGGGCGCACTAGTTTGTAATTAAATTGGAAAGAAAAGGTTCACCGCCTGGTCAAACTTCAAAGTAATAATGGAACAGCAGACTGGTGTTTTTGCTATTTCTTTGGCAACTTTCTACTTTCCTTCTTGGCGTTATCATTTTTCAGTTAGAAGTTGGTTTTAAATATTGTATGTTGATTATTGTAGATTGGACCCTTTTCTTATAATTATTAAGACCCCTCCTTTCCCTTTTCAGCCCAGCACAGCACCCCCACCCCCGCTTCTCATAGGAATTATAATTTTTTTGCAACCCATGAGCTTGCTGGCATATTCAATTCTAGTAGTTAAGTTGTGGGGATTTTTTTTTTTTGTTCCTTGCCTGGGGATTTATGCCGAGTAAAAGGCTCATTTCCTCATCAAACACGAAGAGAGTGATTTGGAATATTTATGAGGCACCGAATTTAAGTTAAACATTTAACAAAAAAAAAGCATCAGATTAAAATTAAACAGCACAAAGAGTTAAATTCCCTCCGGGCAACCCATGATAAAAATTAAACCGAGAACATTAAGGTAGAGTTCAACAGCTAATTTAAGAAAGAATAAAGATACAGACTTTAAAAATGCTAAATGACATCCAGGCACACACATACAGTATATAAGTTAAATATGAAAATACTGGTGTGAGTTATGTTTTTGTAGTGTTAAAAATGGAACACAGTAAAAGAAAGCATGTAAGGTGGATATACAGCATTTAAAGAGGCAATATAATTTCACTCGATTTCAGAAAATTAAAAATGACCATTAGTATCACCTCCTTAAGCTGACGTTAAACTAGTGCCCATCCTTTAAAGTACACGTTCATTTTTTTCATTAATGGGATAACTGCTGATTTTCCTTTATCTGCATGTGTGAAGCAATGGTACCAAACAGAAGCACTCCATTCTAGAAATTTTGTTTGGAAAGAAGAAGGAAAATACTAACCAGATGGAAATCCTGAACAAATTTGTTACATGTTGGTTTTTTTTGCAAAATCCAGCAATTTGGAAGGAAATTTTTTATTAGGGGCAGCATGGTGGCTCAGTGGTAGTGCTGTTGCCTCGTAGTGGGGAGACCTGGGTTCACTTCCCATGTTCTCCCTGTGTCTGCGTGGGTTTCCTCCGGGTGCTCCAGTTTCCTCCCTCAGTCCAAAGACATGCAGGTTAGGTGCATTGGCGATCCTAAATTGTCCCTAGTGTGTGCTTGGTGTGTGTGCCCTGTGGTGGGCTGGCGTCCTGCCCGGGTTTGTTCCTGCCTTACGCCCTGTGTTGGCTGGGTTTAGCTCCAGCAGACCCCTGTGACCCTGTGTTAGGATATAGCAGGTTGGAAAATGACTGACTGACTTTTTATTAGTTTTTAAACCATTAATGAATGGATTCAAATGATTACTTAATATCTTGATCTGTTAAAGTTATTGTGAGGAAATTTAGCCCAAAAACCAAAACAAGAAGGCACTTCTTAGATGTTAGGAGTTGAAAATCCCAAAGCCAATCAATGGGAGCTATGTTTAAATTCCAGCCTCCTCAATGTCTGTGTGGAGTTTGTGTGTTCTTCCAATGTTCTCCCACATGTGTAAGACGTACATATTGGCATAACTGAAGACTCTTAACTAGCCCTCAATGTGCATGTGTGGTAACTGCATCCATTGTAAGGTTGGTTTCTGCACCCACCTTCTGCTATGGCGACAGGGCCTGTCTCCTTGCAGTGGACTAAGTGCATTCATAAAAGGGATTGATGGATGGTCAGAGGTCTTGAAGGAGCCCAATGGATCAGTTTAGTGACAAGGGGAATAAACAGTAATAAAGGTATATATTTATTAGCAAAATAAATGAAAATAACATTCTCAGACCCCCTTTATCTAGTTCAGGGTACCAGTTTAAAAATGGATTAAAGCAATTATTTTTTATGGCATCTTTAATAATGTTAACCCTGCCATAAAGCCTTCAGGGAATAATCTATTATCTATATTAATAAATGTGTTATACCTTCTATCTTTGTTTAGACTTTTTAGCTTTGTTTTATGTTATTTATCCATTTTGCTCACTAAAGACCATTTCAAACCTCAGATTGCATCTTCTTTCTTTGTTTGCCAATCAAGAATAAATGGCTGAACTGACTTCAAAAAAGTATACATTTAAGTTGCCATTGGGTTGACTTATGGGTTATATGGTGTTTCAAAAATTTCATTGGGGAGAGGATGTAACGGTGAAGCAAAAAAAACCAAACTGCATATTATTCCAGAACAGCTCAGTTTATGTTAAAATTTTGCAACTATAATAAAGCTAAACCAATTTAAAATCTAGGCTACTTGGCATTTAAAAAATATTTAGGAAGGGGTTGGTTGGGAAAATATGCATCATTAAAAAACTGTTGAGTTGAAGTTCATTAAATTCTGCAAATAAATTACTGTGGATGCAACTTAAAATCTAGACTTTCAAAAGTTCTACTTAGAACTCCCATTGAGAACACTGGGGTGGGGATTTAGGAGCAGAAAACCAAAACCGTATTATCACACCAAAAACGATTCAGCCATGGTAGTGAATCTGGTATATTGTTTGGTTTGGCCCTACTTACAGTGAAAGGTACAGACCACATCAGTAATTCAAAGGAAATGATGGCAGAGAGGGGTGCAGTCTGATGTGATGAGGGATGAATACAAAACTCACACATCGTTCAAAATTTTACAATTTTCTGTATTTACATTACTGCTTATACAGTTTAAAATATAAGCTTAAAAAAGTTTCAAGAATTTCAATGGAGAGTTGCAATAGAAGGGCCAACACCACAGAAACCACACATTATATTCCAAAGCAGCTAAGTGGATGTTCATACATTTCTGCATGTATATTAGTTACAGTATTTCTAATTTAACATGTAGAATTTATGAGGTTTCTAACATTTCATCATGAATAAGTGTTCAATAGAAGGACAAAACACAAAAACTGGTAGTTTTGCCCAGTTTGTATGCTGAATCCATGATTCAGTTATTCAACAACTCATATAAAAAAAAACATTCATAGTTCCAGCCCAGTAAGAGTTTACCAAGATTATGAAATCCAATCATACTCGAGAAGAAAATATTCTCGACTTGTGAGAGCAGAAAAATGGATAGTTTTCACAGATGAAGTGTAGCTGACGGATGGGACACTTGCATTTTACCAAGCAATAACAAAAGCATCAACATTTAAAACACTCATTAAATTTGTTTTCTTACTTTAACCCATTATATAAATATATCTTGGCAGCACCTGGTAATAAAACAAAAAGCACATGTGTGCAAATCTAAAATCTATAACTATTATTTCGAAAGCTCACCATATCTTGGATTAACACACTCCAAAAAGAACTGAGTTCAGTTACATACAGGGCACTCTGGCATCTGCTCTCAAGAAACATGGCATAATAAAACTAGTTTATACGCTGCATAAGGAAACTGGAGGCCGCTGAACACAAACATGCAGGGGTGGACCACACTATCCAAGGGCGTTAAAACCAGGATGCCAACTGCTTTTCCTTTCAGAGTTTAATGCTGTGAAAATAAGGTATGCCTGAAATATGAAAGCAATGCATGGAAGCCGCACAGGTGGCATTTCGGTCAGATTACAATTGTGGTGTTTAGTGCCTTTGCTCTATAAAACTGTGTGACTGACTGGAAAATGTGTTCATCAAAATAAAATTCAACCAGAGCATAATCTATGTTCATTTTTAAGAATTATTAAAGTGTAAATAGTTATACAACATACCCATATTATAGATAGTTACAGAATATACTGACATCCATCTATTTTCTAAACCTGCTAATTCCATATATAATTTATGAAGTCATTCTAAAAGGTTCATTGAAAAAAATCTTTTCATCCATCAACTTTCTGCACCCAGCCAAGGCACTGGAATACTGGAGTCTCTCTATAAATGCACATTCTGTACAAATCTATGTCCTTCCACCATTTACAGAACCTATTTATTCTGCTCAGAGGGAGCCCCATCTCTGCAACAAGACAGGGAACATCAATACCAGACCATAACAGTTAATCAGAGAGCACACTCACAACCACAATGGGTCAGTCTCAAAAACATGAATTATCTTCATCCGCACACCAGTTAGGTGAGTGCACATATAGGAATGGATAGCCATACAAATGAAAACACCTGAAAAAAATGTATCTTGACTGCTCGGCATTGAAATAATCCATCCATCCATCCATCCATTTTCCAACCCGCTGAATCCGAACACAGGGTCACGGGGGTCTGCCGGAGCCAATCCCAGCCAACACAGGGCACAAGGCAGGAACCAATCCCGGGCAGGGTGCCAACCCACCGCAGGCATTGAAATAATGACCATTATAATAATCCATCCATCCATCCATTTTCCAACCCGATGAATCCGAACACAGGGGTCTGCTGGAGCCAATCCCAGCCAACAAAGGGCACAAGGCAGGAACCAATCCTGGGCAGGGTGCCAACCTACCGCAGGACACACACAAACAGCATACACTAGGGCCAATTTAGAATCGCCAATCCACCTAACCTGCATGTCTTTGGACTGTGGGAGGAAACCCACGCAGACACGGGGAGAACATGCAAACTCCATGCAGGGAAGACCCGGGAAGCGAACCCAGGTCCTCAGGTCTCCCAACTGCAAGGCAGCAGCACTACCCACTGCGCCACCGTGCCACCCCATTATAATAATATGTGTGTTAAATACCAAAGTATATTCAAAATATATTTAGGACTCTAAGCCAAGGGAACCCTGACAGTGCAGCAAAAAGCTTGTAAGGTCTCGGAGCATTTCAAAAGTAGCAACCACAGGTCTCTGCTATGAAGAGCACTGGCCTTCTGCTTCATAATCCACTTGTATTTACAGGTCTCTTTTTTTGGACGCTGTGGAATTTTAACTGGTGAATGGATTGGCAGGAGAGGCAGAGGAATATAGGAGAATAAATATGAAATTTGAGCTAAGTGGTATCAACCCAGAGGTTACAACTTTTACAATTTACCCAGAGGTAATTTTTCATTATGAGACCTACCGTATCCAGTTGAGTTCATAACAGCTTAATCAGGTGGAAAACAACACTTCCCTGCTTGCAGCAGACCTGTAAATATCTGCATTCATAGACAGGACTCTGTGTTTCTGGATTACCAGTTACAAGTGGCTAAGGAACATGCTGCCCCCCTAGTTAGCCATTTAATAAGTGTTCTGTAAGCACAGCTGGTGTTCCTGGATTTTGAAAATCCATTCATTTTAAATAAAGCCCTTGAGGCTCAGTCTGAAACAGGAATGAGCCATTATTACACATGTGGCTAGTCAGAATAAGCATAAAGTAGTTAATGGTGTACTAGTTAATTAATATCACATGGGGCTTTATGGGCCGAAGCTGCACCCCCGGTTAGAGGGCTGCAAACACCCGACTTTCATCGAAGTGGAACTTTGTAATCTACTAAGTCAATTACAGAGATAGTCATCTGACCAACAAATTCTTTTCAAAATAATCCAGAAAGGCACGCTGGCTGCTAATGTGACCAGAGTTGTTGACCAACATTTGAGAGACGCCTTGGATATCACACTAATGATGTTGACCAGGGACCCACTGGAAAAAGCAAGGATGATTAACACTTTCTTTTGTGGGCAAGAATGGGAACTTGTTGTCAGAGAGGTGGAATTCCACATGAAGAGAGTTAAATTTAAACAGCCTGGGGTTCAAAGAATAGTTATTTGATGGTGGTCTTTCCTATTAAACTTTCTTTATAAAGATCCCATTAAAAATGGATGTAACTTACAGTGTTTAGCTTGCCAATACAGAATGGGTTTGGAGGCCAGTGTAATAACCAAGTAGTGTGGCAGTTAGTAGGACTTACCTGACTTTTAAAAATAGTATTTAGGTAATTTTGGAGTACTAGGGTGTTGTACCGTGTTAGCCATTATGAATGTAGAGAAAAGCCAAGCAAAATGACACCTTAGGTTAATAGGACTGATGGGCAGGTTGGGCTGAATGGCCCAATCTCATCAAAAAATGTTTGTAACACTCTGATCAATAAATGGTGTATAAGATTGGTGTCTTTTAGGCTGAGCTATTTTAACCAACCTGTGACACGGAATTTGTTTTAGCTTTGGTTGAGTACCTATAAGGGTGGCACGGTGGTGCAGTGGGTAGCGCTGCTGCCTCACAGTTGGGAGACCTGGGGACCTGGGTTCGATTCCCAAGTCCTCCCTGTGTGGAGTTTGCATGTTCTCCCCGTGTCTGCGTGGGTTTTCTCCGGGTGCTCCGGTTTCCTCCCACAGTCCAAAGACATGCAGGTTAGGTGGATTGGCGATTCTAAATTGGCCCTAGTGTGTGCTTGGTGTGTGGGTGTGTTTGTGTGTGTCCTGCGGTGGGTTGGCACCCTGCCCGGGATTGGTTCCTGCCATGTGCCCTGTGTTGGCTGGGATTGGCTCCAGCAGACCCCTGTGACCCTTTGTTCAGATTCAGCGGGTTGGAAAATGGATGGATGGAGTACCTATAATAACATATATTTTATTTATATCAAAAGGTTGTTTATACTAACTTTAATATGACAGGAAAATTGAAATAGTCTATTTCAAATATTGAATTCAAATATTTGAATATTATGACCTAGCACTAAAGTATGTACTGTATATAGTTACATATAACTGACAAAATAAATAAAACACCTTCTACAAACACATTGTTTTAATAGGACAACAAGCACTTTAATGAACCTAGGGATGAGGAGTGTTTAATTCTTGAGTAAGTGCTCAGCTGTGTTAAGATCCAAGAACAGGAATAGAAATGGAATAGAGCTTGCATAATTGTCATGCTATAACAATCATTTAATAAATGCTGGCGACTTATGTTATCCTGGGACATTACTTTAGCATCAGGAAATAAATCCATCCATCCATCCATTTTCCAACCCGCTGAATCCAAACACAGGGTCACGGGGGTCCGCTGGAGCCAATCCCAGCCAACACAGGGCACAAGGCAGGAAACAATCCTGGGCAGGGTGCCAACCCACCACAGGACACACACAAACACACCCACACACCAAGCACACACTAGGGACAATTTAGAATCGCCAATTCACCTAACCTGCATGTCTTTGGAATGCGGGAGGAAACCGGAGCGCCCGGAGGAAACCCACGCAGACACGGGGAGAACATGCAAACTCCACGCAGGGAGGACCCGGGAATCGAACCCAGGTCCCCAGATCTCTCAACTGCGAGGCAGCAGCGCTACCCACTGCGCCACCGTGCCGCCCCCTCAGGAAATAAATGCTTTACCATAACATGGAATGCCTCAGTATACCTCTGAAGGAGTTGGAGGAGATGGTGGGGAAAGGGAACGTCTGGGCATCATTACTTAGACTGCTGCTTCCATGATCTGGACCTGGACGAGCAGTAGAAAAACGATGGATGGACTTAGTCACTCAGAACTGCTTTGTTTCAGAGGTGATTAGTGGACCTTTGCCACCCTACAACATAGTCCCTAGAACCCTTTACTGTGGGAAATAAAAATTAAGGCCTGTAGACGTCTCTTGGTGTGCGCCAACTATACTCATCAAGGTGAAGGCTAAACGATCTATTATGAGTGTACTTGGGGTTTGTGCACCAAAACCTGACATTAGTTTTTCTTTCGATGAAGTTCTAAAAATAAAGATTCTGCTAAAACCTTCTACTTCCAATTTAGAAATAATACTTGTAGTAAAGTGATCCAGAGACGTTTATCCTTCCATCTTCACCCACAGTTGCTCTTAGCCAATGCTGACTTGGCACACAAAGTTCACTATCTATCTATCTATCTATCTATCTATCTATCTATCTATCTATCTATCTATCTATCTATCTATCTATCTATCTATCTATCTATCTATCTATCTATCTATCTATCTATCCTATAATTTAAACAATAAGCGAGTGAGAGGTATTACTGAGTGCTATCTTCAGCTCTGTGCACCCATGTTTGTTTTTGGAATGAGTGTTTATTGTTATATTGCCATTCCTTACTTACTTTATGTGTCCTTTCTGCACAAATCTGTGCAGCTAGTGTTTAAAAACCCTCTGCAGTTCTTCATGGCTTTACTTGTTTTGTAGAAACAAAAGCCTGCTGGGTGTACACTTGCTTTTGCCTTTTTCAATTTATCCTCCACTCCGAAGAATGTCTCAGGCAAAGCTAAAAATATATATTAAGTACTTCTCTTTCATTCCTTGTATATTCTGTGAATGCTGCTGTGTTACATTGACCTGAAAGGCAAAACACATTAAAGACGACACCTGACATCTTTACCCTCCAGGTTTCTCTGTATTTCTTGTACAGAAGGTTTGTGGATCTCAGAATGAGCATAGGCAAAAGATTTAGGGTTTCACTGCTTTAAAATTAATTATAATAACAAAGTAAAATGGCAACCCATATTATTTCAGGGTTTTGGACCACTTACTCAACCATTTGCTTTATTGTTTAATTTTTTCCTTTGCATTTTAACTTTCTTCTTTTATGTATTACATTTTCAAAGGGATTACCCTGGTCTTGGTGAGGTTGATTATTAACTGCTTGCAAGGTTTTGTTTGAATTACCCCCGTTAAACGAGAAATTATAAGCTGGAGAGAGGGGCTAATAATGGTTATTAACCTCGCACAGGCGTAGTCATAAAAGTCTGCCTCAATAACGAGGCCCACAGTCAAGGCTGCTACTGCACAGCCACGGGACCCCTAAGGAGAGGCTAACTTATTAAAATAATGAATTAGCCGACCAGATTACTGCAGCCTGCGGCAAAGGCAATTATCCCACTCCAAATCCCTGGACGTCGCTCCACGGCGTGATAAAACAAGCTTTTGGAAATCAGAGCTCTTATAGCAAATGAATAGATTGTTAATTAGGATCCCTCCCGCTGTGGCTTCCCTTCTAGAAAACAATGGAGTTACTGGCGGTGCAACAGTTTTTCGACAGGAGATAATCAGGTGCTTTTTTTACACCTTCCAAAAACAAATATTATAATGTATTATATGCAGGCACGGGAGCCGCCATGTGCCTTTTTCAGAGCACTTCAGAGAAATGAGTAAAGGAGCCAGTGAGTAAGCCTGGGAAGTTTAAGCAGCCTCCCTTGAGTAAAGGAGTGTAACAGTCTCTTGTAGAAAGCCGAATAACTGGGGCAAAGAGAAATGGATCAATTATACCTCCCCATCTCCTAAAGAGAGAGTGAAAGGTTGCAAAAAGCCGAAGGGTGGAAATTAGTCCTGTTCCTTGCCCCGCCACCCCCCTCAATCCCTGAAAATTCCACCCAAGCCTGGGGTCATCACAAGTGTGTCGTTAAAGAAAGCGTTGAAATTTCCAGTGGGTGGGCCAATCCACTGCACTCCAATGTTAGACAGAGTCGCCCTGTGGGAACAGCACAACTGCAAAATAATGGAAGCCTTCAGATCACATTCCCTCAGGCTCATATTGGTTCTCATTGTTTTATAGTATATTTAGGCTGGAGAGCTGGATTCACTCCTTTCATGGCATGAAGGGGGCAGAAAGTGGCCTCCAATTGTAATTCAGCAGTGCATTGAATTTTTAAACTCACTCAACCCATTTTAGGGTCACAACATCTGAAGCCTGACCCTACAGCAATGGGTGTGAGGCAGGAAACAACCCTGGAGAAGATGCCTACTTGTAATTTAATGATTTATTTGATGTGCTAACATTTTTGTATGGTATGAAAAGTAGTCTTTCTTATATTTTGTTGTTTTAAACTTTCTTTTTCTTTAAGTTTATCTTCTCTTTTATATTTTTTCTTCCTATTTCTTTATATATTGACAATATCTTCTTATGTATGTCTCTAAAACCACACTTTAATGAATGTTAATTACTGTGTTTTTGTTTATCAGTTATTGCATATGATTCAGTTGCTGTCTATCTAATTATATTATGATTATGCTGGAACCAGATAAAAGATATAAATATTCAAATGCTGAAAATGTATACTCCATCCAAGAGACTGTTGACATTGTTGAATATGTCATCTGCAAACAACTAAGACACATAAATGTATTCAATTGCTAGCCTTAGCCCTCTAAGATATGCAGGTTTTATACCAAAAAGGTCAGGTATAATTTGTTTTATTTATCTGTACAATGCAATTTTTGATGACTGATTTTCTGTTTAATGGGTTTTTTAATATAACGTTTTGGTGTGTCTCTGAAAAACTGCTGAGAAGCCAAAATTCTCTCTTGGGACTATAAATCTCAGCTGAATTGAACAGAGCTGAATACATACACCCACGTGCACACAAGCTCACATAGATATGTATCAGCACCATCGTTACATTTGTTTATTTTGTCTGTGCTTTTAATTGAGACAGTTTTTTTGAAGGCACAGCATTTTTCAAGAAGTGTAAGAGTTCACATAAATATTTTCCATAAGGAAATTATTGGGCTTTAGCTATTGAATTTCCAACTTTATCTCTTTTTCAAATAACGAAAAGAATGATTTTTTTTTTATAAACTAATCCAAGGTTTCCTTTCCTTTCTTTTTCTTGTAAGGAGAGCCCTGTTTCAATGCTTCCGTCAGTACAAGGGATTTTCTTTTAGTTTCTTTTCTCCTTCATGGCTAAATCTTATTTGTTACATTTACATTACTAATTTACTATTTTACTTCATTTTTTCTGCTTTTTTTTCCTGCGTGTTAACATTCACAGTGCTTAATGGTGGATAACCTCACAGCTTCATGTCTCAGGGTTTGAGTACTAACCCTGTAGTCACCTATGTTTGTACATTCTCACGTGCCTGCATAGTTCTTTTTTGGAACTCTAGTTTTTTCCTTTTAAATCCCAACGACATAAACTATAGGATAATTGCCAACTCTAAATCAACTGTGTGTGAATGGGCTCTATGATGGACTAGTGTCTCACCCAGGGTTGGTTCCTGTTTTGCACCTGATGCTATAAGAATGAGTTGTATGCCCCTGTAACACTGAACTGAATTAGCATATTTAGGAATATTATAGTACTATTTCAAGTGTTTGTTTTCCTTCAACAACATAAAGACATTTATGGCACCTTGATTGGTAATTTTAAATTGGTCCAGGATGAGTGAAAGCAACTTTACTGCTTAAGTGTGCCTTATGATGGAATGATGTCCTATACAGGGATGCCTCCTTTATTGCATCCACTGTGGCCGCTATAGTTATGTGGCTTAAATAAACATACAGAAAGATGATTGAATACAGTGGTGTAGGTGTACGCACATATTCTTTAAAGGTGCTTAGTCCAGGCTTTGTTCCTGCCTGGATCCAGCGTTGGCTACTCTGGCTTCCCAAGACCCTATAATGTATTCAAGAGGTTTGTAAAACAAAATGAATGAATGGAAAATTTTAGATTATATAAACTTTAAACAATTTCTGATTTAGTGTTTCATTGTTTTTTTACTGTAGAGGGACAGATGAAGAAAGAGAGAAAGAGGTATCCTAATCATTAAATTTTACTTTTTATTTCTAGAATTAGCTTGGGCCCAGTTGTTTCCATTTTGTTACACCTATCTTTTTTCCTTTACACCATAATATGTCTGGTCAGAGGTGGCCCTCTTACTGCGCAGGTTCCATGTATTATTTAACTAAGGCTTTAATCAATCCTGCTTACTTCCAGAAGGGCTATGCTCTCAGACGTTATACTGTTGATCAAGTAATCCAAGTTATTTCTTTTTTTTCATTTTTTCTGTTTAAAAATCAGTTTTTATCCTTAAATTTTTAAGCTTTTATTTTTCTTTTCTATATAATTTTTAGGTGTCAGTTTGATAGTCAAAAATATCCACTTATTTAACTGTTCTGCCAAAACTTGGTTGAGTACTCGTTGACTTTCTATGATTCATTGCATCACGCTGGCGAATCTCATGTCATCTGGTTTCTCTTGTTCTTAAATCAGCACTGAAGTTGTAGTACGAAGAAAATCATTCATTTTCAAACAATCAGCATGAAAACCAGAGCCTGACATCATAAACCAGGAAGTGCTTGAAGAAGAACTCACAATCCCCCATTTGTAGAAGAAGACTCTTCCTTTCATTATTATATGGGTTCTTCATCGTTGTGTTTTCGTCTCCTTTTTGTGTGCTTTCTTTTTTCACTTAGAATTTGTGTTTATTTACTTATTCTTCAAGGAAGAAACCAAATTGGCATCCTTTCATTATCTAAGAGTTGGTTCCAACCACTAACCTTTACCACGCCAAAGTAATTTTTTTGTTGTTGTTACACTGTAGTCCCATTGGTATTGTATTGTTTATTCGATGATTTTGTATGTGGGTGCACACAGCTTTGTGAAAGGTTCTTCTTCTTCAAAGGTTCCCAACAAGTTATTTTGTGGAATGTTTGGGAAGAATGAGATTCCTTCTGCTACACATCAATCAGTTCAAGTTCAGATTTGGTGTTTTGGTCATTTTCAAATACCAAATCTTGAATTCTAAGCAATTGTTCCTGACTCTTATTCAGCATTTTGGATCTTTCCATTCATCAAATTTTATGGTGTTTTCACTATCATGAAGCACATCGCTGTCACCCATCTACCATTAAGTATCATTCCATGCTGGGACAACATCTTATCTTGTATGTCGAGTTTCAACTTCCAAATCCTGAGCACCCTGAAGCTGTTCTGTGTTCTTATTTCTTTCTTCTCTAATAATCACTTTCATTCATACCACTTGTAAAAGTATAAATACGGTACGACCAAAACTCTTTCTTTCTAAGTTGCTTTTGTCCTTTCATGCTCTTCCCGCTCTGATTGCCCAGCAGGTATATTTCTCCTTTCTCGTCTCTTTCATTTTGGAATTGTCAGCCCTTTGTCTCTTTTGCATTGCTGTTCACATTATGTTCAGCTCCCAGTGGGATTCAGCAATGAGGCCCATTCTCCAAACCCAATTTTACAGCCAGGCTCCTCTTGCTAATCAGAAAAACCAAGAAGCCATGCATGGAAGATGTGGTTCAGCTCAGCTGGAGTTCACCTGAGCAGAGAAGCGATTGGCTGTCACTCCCTAAGGAATCCAGCTTTTCTGAAGCCAGAAAACACCAGATAATGACAAAGCTCTGCCTTTTTTTCTGCAGGAAAGGTTATGTTTTGTGCATCCATAGACTGGTCTTTAATGGCAGAGGTGCTAGTTTTGAGTTCCTTTAATGGCAGAGGTGCTAGTTCTGAGTTCCTTCCATGCCTTGACTGACAGGGGTTCTCTGTGAATGTCAACAAGGAGCCTTGTTTGTGCTTGGTAAAAGATTTTTTTACAGGGACACCATTTTTAAGTGAGAGTTGCTGATGGTTTGCTGCCGTTCTTTGATCTTTACTAAGATAAATGAAAGTGCTGAGTGTACACTGAGATGCCTTGCATTCTCATAGAAGAGACACTGGAATTCCTATGCATTCTCTTTTCTTTTTACCAAGAGAAGCTGCAGTAGTCTGTGAATCATGGCTTACTATTTTACTGAGAGATACACTGAGCCTCAATGTGCCTTGACCAAATTTTGCTTAGAAAACTTTTTCACTTACTCTTTCTGTGGAGTCTGAATGTTCTTCCCTTATCTGCATGATTTTCCTTCCACATCTGTGAGTGTGAGTGTGTCTGAGTCTGTCCAGCAATAGGCCATTGCCCCATACATCCCTGGTTCCTGCTTTGTGCCTAGTGCCTTCATGATGGGCTCTGGCTTCCAGTGTCCCTGAAATTAGTCTAAGCTGATTGTAAAAAATTGGCAGATGGGATGGAAGAACCCCAGACCACACTTTACTAAGGGGTAAACCAAGCCATTCTTACTGGTGACCTAAAGTTCTTATACATTACTCCTTTTTCCTGCCACTGTATCAAACAGGTACTCATTGAATTGATCAATCTTTATTTTATACTGTACAGACCATTCATTGTGAGCACCATCACAAAGTATATTATGAAGTCATTTAAAAGAGTATATATTCAAACTCAAGTGGAAGCCTAAGTGGACAGTACACAGAAAGGCCCAGAAGCTGGCCACTAAAAAGCACGCAGACAGCAGATATTTAGGTAATTAGCTCATTTCTTCCCTTCCCAAGCCATACAACTTCACAAACAGCTAGACTGCCTAGCACTGAAAAGCTGGTCCACCAAGTCAAAGGAGTGTGGCAGTTCTGCTCTGATTACAGGCGGGGCCTTCTGAAGAGGTGAGCTGCATGAAAGCACGCCATCCCTCATTTACACACTTTACCCGCTTTAATAGTTCTGTCATGCTCCACAGCCAAACATTTTTCTAATTTGCCCCGGGTTATACAGCGCTGCGCTACGCCGAGCAAAATACGGCGCTCTTCAAAATTTTTCATTTTTTTTCCTTCAAGAAAAAAAAAAATTATATATGTGTTATGGAAGTGCTTTTCTGCTGCTAAATGTGCCATCCAGGCAGCAAAAATGAGTTTGCCCTTCTTGTAAATGATTCCGTAAATAATTTAAGGTTTCCTCTGAGCTGTATGCAGACATCTACGGTTGAATTAGAGGGGCTTTCCCCATTTCTCTCTTTCTGCTGTTATTTGCACTTCACCGTTATTCATGCTCTCTGTCTCTCTCTCTCTCTCTCTCTTACACTCCCTCCTTATCTTTAGGTCATTCTTTCTCTTGATTAATTTCAAAGGTATTTTGATGCATACCTAGAATTCAAAGCTAACGTTTGATAAGAAAGTTGAAGATTTTAATCTGAAGACAAGTTTAAACAAAAAGTACAGAAAATTTCAAATTTTTAAAGTGATGAATAATAGATAAGAATGGTGTTGTGGTGCAGAGGTTAGCACTGTTGCCTCCCAGGTTCCTGCTTTCCATTGGACTGTCTATGTAGTGTTTGCATGCCAGACCCGTCCCCCCAATGGGACTTCCTGCACCATTCCAAACACATTAAATTAGGTTCTCTGGCAATTGTAAAACAGCATTTCATTAATTTAAGAGTCTTGTAATGACTGGTGTCTCATTCTGGTTTAGTTACTGCCACTCTCTTGCATCCAATGCAGGTGGTCTGTCTCACCGTTACCCCATACCCGGACTATGTGGACGGAGTAAATAATGTAATATAACAAGGAAAATGGCACAGATGACAGTGCTGCTGCCTAATGACACAAGGGATCAGAGTTTCAAACTGATCAGTCTGTATTTAGTTAAGAATATTTTAGAAAAAAAATAAAAAACAAAAAATATAAACCATGCACAAGTCCATTAGATGAAATAATATTAAGTGAGGTAGAATTACTTTGATGCAAGCATTTTTCAATTCATGCAGGTTTTTTTGTGATGGTACAGCTGCATGGTAGAACCAATGCCTACAGTAGTTCAATTTTTACTTTGTTCTTTAATAAAAGTTAATTTTTGGTTTGTATCCATTTAGAGTGCCCATTCTATCACATCCTTTCAGTTTTAAGTAGGACAACTAGTTCTATAAGTGTGCTATTACAGTAATCTAGATGACATTAATCTGTACTAAAACCTGTTTGAAAAAGCTTTTATTACATATGTTGATTTGGAACTTGATAAGTCCTATACCAAGAAAATACCAACTTACATATTGACTCTAAATTAGCCTGGTGTGGGTATGTTCTGTGATCGTACCCTGCATCTGATGTTGCTGCAACTTTGAAATGGAACAAGCAGTTTCAAAAAATGTATGGACACATGCAAAGATATAAGAACATAAAAAAGTTTTGATAAGAGAAGGTCATTCTGTCCAATGTCGCTTACACCACTAATTTATCCCATGCTTTTATGGTTATCTTAATGAAATGTTCATCTCTTAATATGTTGTAAAACTTATATGAAATTTAAAACTAATCCACGTTCATCCTTGTCCACCCTATGCTTTTGCTGAAGACCAAAATATAAAGTAATCATTAGTATCCCCTTCATAACTTTAAGCACTTGCATCATGTGACCTCCTATTCATTATTTCCATGGAAAGGCATGTCAAGAGACTTATAGGGTCTGATTTACATTTACTTATTTGGCTGACACCTTTGTCTAAGGTGACTTACAACATTTATGATGCAATTGGTTGCATTTATTTTGGTCTTCCAATTGGAGCACAGGTAGGTCAAGTGACTAGTGGGGATCTGAACCCACAACCTCAGGGTCTGCAGTCCAAAGCCTCAACCACTGCACTGTCTACATATTAAACTGATAAGAACACTATACTCGCTACACTTGATCTTAGCCAAAAATGGAGAATAATTTAAACTCTAAACTGCAAACTTACTGTCTGCTCTTATGCTCCTATCTTCTACAACCAATTGAATCTGATCCAGAAGAATTACCATCATCCTGCGTCAGACTGGCCAGTAACTCCAGCTCTTTTGGTCTCCAGGGTATTTAGATCTAAACATCTCCTAAGATGGTAACAACTGAGGTTGGTGAGTGACACGGCACACCATGTTCTGCCAAATACGAGCTACTCTCTCCTTATTTTATCAATAGCAGTACCAAATGGCAACAAACAGGGTAATCCACAGTAAAGTTTAACCATTTTTACATGTGTTTAATCCTTTCCATAACTGAAACAAAATTACTCCTTTAGTCATTCCTCATAGTCATTACCCTATATCTCGCTTATAACACAGAAACCAAAACTGTAACAGTATTTCAAATGTGGCTTCACAAGTGTGTTAATACATATTAAACACAGCCTGTCTTAACTTGTACTGTACTTGACACTCAACATTCTGTAAGACATTTCAATCACTTCTGTAAATGGTGTGGTTGTGGACAGCAACAAGTGCACTGCTACTCGCATATCTTTATCATAAGGTCTAAAATGTGTGGCTAAGGAACGGGACTAAACTGCTGGTTTAATTCCTGGCTCCAACTCACAGGGAGACCCTGAGCTAGTCACTAAACCTGCTTGTGCTTTAACTGTAAAATCATGTATGTGAACAGAAGTGCTGATAGAAGAAATTTGCCAATGCATTTTTGTACAAATATGCTATGTTTGCTAGTGATTCTCCTCATTTTCCTGGAAAGACAAACTTTTTTTTCCCAGTGCCCCATGATAATTTTCAAGGCTAGCGTCACATCTGAGTATAGCAGACAACGCTGGATAGATCAGACCCCCAAGCATAGATCCTATAAAGGGTCTACAAATTAGTGGAATAATTGTGATTATATTTAAACACAAAATGTAAATGTGCCAGTGTATTTATGTCTTAAAAATAATGTAATTTCATATGGACTTGTATGTGATATGTGTGTAATTCTGGACCTACCCCTTTAATAATCTTATCAAGTGAGCAGTGCAGTTGATGAAAGAAGAAAGAGTTAAAAATCCTAGTTTGTGTTGTGCATTTGGTAGCAACAGCAGTGAACAAGCAAAAGCATCAGGGAAACAAAATAATGAAACTGTGCTTTTTGATTTGAGAGAAGCGAATACCTGCATTCAAAGCTGTGGGGGTAAAGCCTTAGTAAATTAATGCCAAAAAATTAACTGCTCTGCTATTTAATTCTATTCATTTTATTTCATGGAGGCACAGTGGCGTAGTCATAGGCACTGCTGCCTCACAGCTCATGTCACCATTTAATTGGTCCAGAAGGTTGGCAGACATTGGGACACTTAAAAGACCACTGTAGTCTTATAATCTAATTAAAAAATAAACCAGTTCGTCCTTCCCCATTGACCTCAATGCATTTCACGGAGTTTGGCGAAGTTCCTCAAAAATGTCTGCAATTTTGACGAACTTGAGGCAAAGCAAATTCATCAGGGTTTGCTCATCACTAGCAAACAGTGGTAGCATGTATCTGTGTTTGTACAATGTCTTGGGATGGTGTCAGAAAAAGTGGCATATTGTATAAAGTTCTTTGTTTTTCAATGTATTTTTGCTCTAGACTGCCTTTTCTGTATCTGTATCAAATATATTGATCTACTTCAGTATGCTTAAAACCTTAGATTCACTTAATTTTACCACATATTCGCCCAATGCTTGATTTTGCAGACTATGTGCTATTCTGTGTTATTCTTCCTAAATATCAGTCAACAAGTATATCCAGCTTGCATGTTACATTTTCTCTAAATAATTTATATCAATGAAAAACAGCAGTAGCCACACACTATCCAATTTTAACATCACTTAATTCAGAATAGATCTTTGCACCATAACCTATTGTTTTCTGTTTCTGTACTCACCTGCCATTTGTTATTTAGATAGATAGATAGATAGATAGATAGATAGATAGATAGATAGATAGATAGATAGATAGATAGATAGATAGATAGATAGATAGATAGATAGATAGATAGATAGATAGATAGATAGATAGATAGATAGATAGATAGATAGATAGATAGATAGATAGATAGATAGATAGATACTTTATTAATCCCATTGGGAAATTCACATACTCCAACAGAAGCATACTGATACAATAAATAATATTAAATTAAAGAATGATAACAATGCAGGTGAAAAACAGAAAAACAGACAATAACTATGTATAATGTTGAATGTTAACGTTTACCCCTCTGGGTGGAATTAAAGAGTCGCATAGTTTGGGGGAGAAACGATCTCCTCAATCTGTCAGTGGAGCAGGACAGTGACAGCAGTCTGTCGCTGAAGCTGCTCTTCTGTCTGGAGATGATACTATTAAGTGGATGCAATGGATTCTCCATAATTGATAGGAGCCTGCTGAGCGCCCTTCGCTCTGCCACAGATGTTAAACTGTCCAGCTCCATGCCAACAATAGAGCTTGCCTTCCTCACCAGTTTGTCCAGACGTGAGGCGCTCGCCACAACTGTCTGATAGAACATCTGCAGCATCTTATTGCAGATGTTGAAGGACGCCAGCCTTCTAAGGTAGTATAACCGGCTCTGTCCTTTCTTGCACAGCGCATCAGTATTGGCAGTCCAGTCTAATTTATCATCCAGCTGCACTCCCAGATATTTATAGGTCTGCACCATCTGCACACAGTCACCTTTGATGATCACGGGGTCTATGAGGGGTCTGGGCCTCCTAAAATCCACCACCAGCTCTTTGGTTTTGCTGGTGTTCAGGTGTAGGTGGTTTGAGTCGCACCATTTAACAAAGTCATTGATTAGGTCCCTATACTCCTCCTCCAGCCCATTCCTGATGCAGCCCACGATAGCAGTGTCATCAGCGAACTTTTGCACATGGCAGGACTCCGAGTTGTATTGGAAGTCCGATGTATATAGGCTGAACAGGACCGGAGAAAGTACAGTCCCCTGTGGCGCTCCTGTGTTGCTGACCACAATGTCAGACGTGCAGTTCCCAAGACGCACATACTGAGGTCTGTCTTTAAGATAGTCCACGATCCATGCCACTAGGTATGAATCTAATCCCATCTCTGTCAGCTTGTCCCTAAGGAGCAGAGGTTGGATTGTGTTGAAGGCGCTAGAGAAGTCTAGAAACATAATTCTTACAGCACCACTGCCTCTGTCCAAGTGAGAGAGGGATCGGTGTAGCATATAGATGATGGCATCCTCTGCTCCCACCTTCTCCTGATATGCAAACTGCAGAGGGTCAAGGGCGTGTTGAACCTGTGGCCTAAGGTGGTGAAGCAGCAGCCTCTCCATGGTCTTCATCACATGTGATGTCAGAGCAACACGCCGAAAGTCATTCAGCTCACTAGGACGTGATACCTTTGGGATTGGGGTGATACAAGATGTTTTCCAAAGCCTCGGGACTTTCCCCTGTTCCAGGCTCAGGTTGAAGATGCGCTGTAGAGGGCCCCCCAGCTCCGATGCACAGACCTTCAGCAGTCGTGGCGATACTCCATCTGGACCCGCTGCTTTGCTGGCACGAAGTCTCCTCAGCTCTCTGCTCACTTGCGCTGTTGTAATTATGGGTGGGGATGTCTTTCCTATGCTGGTATCAGCAGAAGGATGTGTGGAGGGTGCAATACTCCGAGGTGAGAGTGAGAGTGGGTTAGGGTGGTCAAACCTGTTAAAGAAGTTGTTCATTTGGTTTGCTCTCTTCACGTCTCTCTCAATGGTGGTACCCCGCTTCGAGCTGCAGCCAGTGATGATCTTCATCCCATCCCACACTTCCTTCATGCTGTTATTCTGCAACTTCTGCTCCAGCTTTCTCCTGTACTGCTCCTTCGCCGCCCTGAGCTGGACTCGGAGTTCCTTCTGCACGCGCTTGAGCTCATGCTGATCACCGTTTTTAAAAGCCCTTTTCTTCTGGTTCAAAAGGCCCTTGATGTCACTTGTAATCCATGGCTTGTTGTTAGCATAGCAGCGTACAGTTCTTACTGGAACTACAATGTCCATACAGAAGTTGATGTAGTCAGTAGTGCAGTCAACAACTTCCTCAATGTTCTCATTATGAGATCCCTGCAGGATATCCCAGTCTGTAGTTCCAAAAAGTTCTCTCAGAGTATTCTCAGCCTCCGGGGTCCACTTCCTGAATGATCGTGTGGTTACAGGTAGGACTCTCACTTTTGGTTTATAGTGAGGCTGAAGCAGAACCAGGTTATGATCTGCTTTCCCAAGCGCAGGCAGCGGGGTGGCGCTGTATGCGTCTTTAACGTTTGCATACAGTAAATCAATAGTCTTATTTCCCCGGGTGTTACAGTCCACATACTGGGAGAATGCAGGTAATGTTTTGTCCAGCGTCACATGGTTAAAGTCTCCAGCGATTAGCACAAGCGCCTCAGGGTGCTGCGTTTGTAACTTAGCAACAGCAGAATGGATGATGTCACTCGCTGACTCCTCGTCCGCCCGAGGAGGAATATACACGATGACAACAATGACATGTCCAAACTCTCTGGGCAAGTAGTAGGGACGTAAACTTACGGCCAACAGTTCGATATCCCTGCAGCAAGTGGAGATTTTGACGTTAATGTGTCCAGAGTTACACCACTGTGTATTAACATAGAGAGCGAGTCCTCCTCCTTTGTGCTTCCCACAGGTACTTGCATCTCTGTCCGCTCTAACTGTGATAAACCCGGGTAGCTCCACGTTGGCATCTGGGATGGTGTTATTTAGCCAGGTTTCGCAAAAACACAACAAACTGCATTCTCTGTAGGTCCTGACATTTTTCACCAGCGCAGCCAGTTCGTCGATCTTATTTGAGATTGAGTTTACATTCCCCAGAATCACAAAAGGCACTGAAGGCTTGAAACGCCACTTTCTCGCAAGCCGCTTCATTTTTAGCTTAGTGCCGGCTCTGCTGCCATTTAATGGTAAGTCTAACATTTCCACATCAAAAGCTTTGTGAAAATCAAGGTAAATTATATTTTGTACTCTACAGTTATGAAATATTTTTGTTCACTCCACATAAATTTTCAGCATGTTAGTAAAATATCATTTTAACTCTCTACTAACATACTCAGTGTTCCATGTTATAATTTATTAGCATTGTTTCCAATAATGTACTTTTGATACAAGTTATTACCAGAGTGAGTATGATCACAATTTTTAAATAAGCAGGTAAATGTTGGCTAGCTTCCAGTCCTTTGCATTTTTCCAACCGTGTAGGAAGGTTGAGGGTTTGTGCACAAATTCCTTAAGAGAAATGATGAATGATGGACCTGTGACTAAATTAAGCTTCACTGCATTGCATCTACATTTTGATGGGCCTGTATTTTAAAAAGTGGGTTTAGGTTGGGGACAGGCAATGTGAAACTGAATTATACAATAAATATATAGAGCCTCTGTATGGTTTTCATTGTGGAAATGCATTACACACAGGACTGAGGAGTATGTCACATAATGGCAGTATGTTATATGTTGGTCAGACATACAAGTAAGAATTTCAATGTGCTATGTTCGCATGACGATATTAACTCTTTGAGGGCTGAATATTTTTTCCAAAAAACATAGTTTCTGAAAAGCAATGGTTTCACACAGAAATCAACATAAAACGTCTGTTGCTGCATGCTGTGGCTGCCATTTTGACAAGTATGTGCGGCAGGCTTGCTGCCAGGCTGTCTTTGCGTGGCTGGGACATGGTCACAGTGCATTGCAATCTGCACCACCACCACCTGAACAAAGGACCATGATGTCCCTACATTGATGGATTAAAGGCCAGAAGTCCACAAGTTCTTCCATGAGAACCCTGAATACAATGAGGACTGATTGAGGTCATTTATGTTAGGTAGAATGCCTAGAGGGGGCTGGGTGGTCCTGTGGCCTCGGAACCCCTGCAGATTTTTTTTTTCTTCAGCCGTCTGGAGTTCTTTTTTGTTTTTCTGTCCTCCCTGGCCATCAGACCTTACTTTTATTCTATGTTAATTAGTGTTCCCTTATTTTAATTCTTATTTATTTTGTCTTTTTTCCTCTTTCTTCATCATGTAAAGCACTTTGAGCTACATCATTTGTATGAAAATGTGCTATACAAATAAATGTTGTTGTTTCTACCTTTTATCATTGTTAAGTGGCAGTCCTCCCTGGCGAACATTGTCAGTACAACGATTAGCTTGGGACCAATCAGCTGAAGCTGGAACCTCACATTCGTCCAACAAGTCATAGTCCAGTTCAGAGATAATAGGCAAAATGTCATCCACAGAGTATTTTGCTTTACGCATTTGCTTCGATCTCTCGTTAGATGTCTGTGCCATGTTTGCCATTGTTTGCGCCTTGCTACTCACACAAGCATAGGAAATCTTGGTCAAACCAATGAAGCTAATTTTCCTTCTAGCAACGAGAGTCCAACTAAAACATAACAGTTGGTTTTGCCACAGTTTGCAGTGAATTGCCATCGTCAACTCCTCCTTTTGACAAAAGTCGACATCAGCCCTGAAAGAGTTAATACTTTTGCTACTAATAATACTACTACAACTACACGGTCTTGGGTAAATTCTAGTAGACCATGAAGCTTGTTTTTGAATTTTCTAATCTAAGCAGCACTTCACTACTTAAAATTTTACAATTTTAACATTATCTGAATATTCTTTGTAACTACCGAGATTTTACCATATTACAAATGAAAAACTCATAAAAATTAGACCAGAGTGTGTCTGAGATGTCTTTACCTGTACATTTTGAAACCCATAGGCGGTTCATAATACTTTTTTTGCCCTTCTTGACTGTTCAATTACTGTTCAGATACTGAAGGAACCTCTTATGGTTTGACCTTTGCAATATCAGCAGTATCTCTTTCCTGGTGCCTTATTGTATTTCTTAATTCCATTTTAAAAGTTACTGTTATGTATTCATAGCCCTAAATGGTAATGTTGTTATAATATTACTAAAGATGTTATAAAGCAGTCTATACTTTAGTAGTCACTTTTCTTTTCTTCTTACTCATCTACATTTCACCACTTCTAATTTTGTTTAAAAATGAATCTCCATTATATGCAGTCCTTAAATATGGACTTCATGCTGGCTTATTCCTTTAGGACTTTCATACCAGCTCAACATATCATTTTTAATAACTGTTATGATTAGGCCTAGAATCTGGAAGGCCAAAATCATCAAAACATTTTCCCCAATGTAAATAGTAAAATATTTCAAACAACAAAATATTGCAAAATTTAAAAAATTTAAAATCAAAACAAACAAGAGGAACAAAGGACTGAAAATCAGACTATAAAAGAAAACTACAACAAAATTAATCATAAAGGACCTACAATCTACAAATTAAAGAACAATATCATTACAACAGAAGCAAACATAGAAAACAGAAAATCCAAAAGTAAAAACTGTCTAAAACTACAAAGCAAACAAAAAGGGTGAAGCACAAGCAGATAAACACTGTTACGAGAGCTGATGCCACAATACTGTAACTAAGGCTGCAGGTGCCTTAAATAGGCTCTTTCAGCTGAGCGACCAATACAAGCAATTCTGGGGAATGAAAATAAAAAGACTAAAAACAGAAATACAGTCATAACAATAACTGTGAAATACATTGATATGGGTTAACTCAGTACTAGTAGGGCAATAACCTGTGTGGTTTGATATCTATATTTTTTATAACAGAAAACTATGACTGACTTTTCATTTTGTGAAAAAAACTCCTTATTTCCATGAATTGTCCATCCATTTTCCAACCCACTGAATCCGAACACAGGGTCACGGGGGTCTGCTGGAGCCAATCCCAGCCAACAGGGGGCACAAGGCAGGAACCAATCCCGGGCAGGGTGCCAACTCCGTGAATTGTTCATTTTTTTAATTAATTCAATCATGTACTTATATACTGTAGGATTTACTGCGATTTCCACTCTATATTTGGTTAACTAGTTCTGTATGATTATGACATCTTAATCAAAACTTGCTTTTTTGAAGTTATTAGGAAGTGGATGAATGGAAGGATGTTATTATTAAACTGTTTATTGATACTACCATATGCATATAGGTTTATGAGGTTTATGACTAGTGTTGATAAGTGAATTTAACCAAAGCTTTATTCACAGCGAAGTTGCTACATTCATGTTCACCCTTGTTCATCAAATTATTTACTGTTAATTTGGCTGGTTTAGTAGAACTTTTTTCCCCAGAACACCAGAATACTCTGCGAGGCCAGCGCGTCATCCCCCGGAGCTGTAACAGCCAACATTGGATGGGATCACCCCCCGGGTATATATATAATGCTGATCATTCATATTACAGAATCTGTGGACCTTAGTTAGTGGTAGAACAGATAAGTAAACAATGTAGGTTCTCAAAATTTTATTTTAATGAAACATGCAGCATGAATAACGAGTTATCTCTGCTTGTTGCCAAATGTACAGGTCGATCTTCAAGTCCACGTCAGTATAAAAGAAGGAGGCGCTTGCCCTATGCATGCATAATTAGTCACGTGGAGATAAAAAAAACAAACTTTGAAGGAGTCCAAAACACAGGAGACTCTATGAAATAATAATAATAATAATAATGAAAGATTTATTACTATTTACAAGGCGTTTCTATCTTTATGATAGATGAAAAAGTGCAAAGCATCAGCACAGACAGTTTGGAGAGCCTTCAGTGCAACTTCGAAAATGAGCCAGCAGCTTCAATCATGACACGCCACTTTGAATTTTCTGCCTTTAAAAGACCAATGTATTTTCTCTGACTATTGACTATAATTTTAGCATTTCTGCTTCGTTTTGGCAACATGTATGATTGCACGTCTCTGACTGCGTTCTTTCTTCTTTGTTCTCACAGAGGCACAGTTTGCACTGCTGCTGCACAGCTCAAGTCACCTCTTTGGCCACAATAATTGGTCCAGTAAAGTTAGCAGATGTTTCCCTAGCCCTCAGGGACACTTTAAAGATGATTACACCATTATAATCCAGTCAAATCTAGTTCAGTTAGTCCTTCCTCTCTGACTTCAATGCATTTTGCAGAGTTTGCCAAGAGGCAAGAATCAAAGTTTAAAATCAGGCAAGATGTCAAAACCAGGCAAGACACAAAGATAAATTAGCAAAAAGAGTGTTTATTGTGTTTATAGGATATATTCACAAATTGGATAAAGCTTGGTGCATTCTCAGACTTTTTGTCCTGTCTTGCCAATGAACTTGAGGTCATGATCCCACAGACCATGCCCCTAAAAATGTGGGATGCGGCCATAACAATTTATGATGTAATCTACAACACCTCTACTACAAAGTAAGAATATATCAAAATATTACTCTTTCTGCAATTGCCTTTATCTCTGCAAGTTAATAGTTTAAATTTTTTGCTAGTCCAACAGGTACAAGTAATATAATGATTGCAAATGGATTTTCAACAAAAGAATAAAACAATGCCCTTCAAAAAGATAGTGTAGAAGGGAACAAGAGATATTAGCACAACACCACATAAGGACTAGAAGTAAAACAAATGAAAGAAATTCTAGCCGATAAGGATAGAGAACTTGAACTGAAACCATTGGAGTGGCTGGAGTGCTCCAAGCCAACACAAATGTCTCAAAGTGAAACATTCCCAAGGATCCAGGACAGGGAGGAGATTGAGCATGCACTGATTCAAATATTCTCATTGTGAAATACTGGATTGTAGAAGCCCTAAACTGGACTAGTGTCCCTATATCTAAAGCCATATATCAAGAGGAACAAGATCATGGTGAGATAAGACAGAATAGGGATACTTAATTAAAGTCCTTTAACTAGGTAGCCAAGATAGTAGGTTAGTGTGAAAGTCAATCTTAAATCGAAATGATGGGTTTTGGGGGTGAAAGGGGTATGCCCAGTGATATGTCACCTCCCCCTTTCTGGTTTATACAGATTAATTCTGATTGTTAGTCTTTTTACATTCTTTTGTTGACAGGAAATAATTTTATTGACCTCAAACTGATGTTTGAATTATGGGTTTGGTGGAAATAGGAGGACCACGGTACCAACAAAACTAAAATAATAATAATACTAGGAATAACATTTATTTTAATGATAGCCAATGGTAAATGTAAAGATGGGCAGAGAGGACTAATAAAAGAAGGATTCATTTATGTACTTCAGACTTGTTTGTAGTTAAAAGCTATCTCTTTTACTAATGCAATAACATCACCGCTGTAATATCTACTAATTGAGGAGTCTTTGAAGCTCTTGATGACTTTCACCTTTGTAACTTTATTTTCAATAAACCACACATATGGAATTTTCCCTCCACCCTCTCTAATTTCTGCCTAATCTGGAGGACCCTGGCTTGTCTCTAACACCTCACCTTTTTGGGATGTTCCACATAAATGCCTATACCAAACAATGTAGTTCAAACATTATATCAAGTACCAATGTCAATAAACAATCAGTGTCAAATGCAAGGATAAGAGCTGATTTGAACCATTTATAGTCTGACAAGTCAATTAGGGCGGAGTGGTGGCTCCGAGGCTAAGGATCTGCGCTGGTATCCTGAAGGTTGCCGGTTCAAATCCTCGTCACTGCCAAAAGAGATCCTACTCTGCTGGGCCCTTGAGCAAGACCCTTAACCTGCAATTGCTCCAGGGGCGCTGTACAATGGCTGACCCTGCGCTTTGACCCCAAGGGGTATACGAAAACTAATAAATTCCTAATACAAGAAATTGTATAAGGCGAAATAAAAGAACAAAAAAAAAAAAACATAAGTATTAAACAGTTTAAGGATACTTGAAGATCGGACGGTACATTGTCCAGAAAAAGCACGATACAATCAACATACAGTCAGATTAAGAGGAGAACATAGTACAGTATATAGAGATGTGTTAATTAGGTCCAATTTATGAAGGGTGATGACATGTTTTTTTAAGTAAATGATGCAAAGCCAAAGGTGAATGGTAGAAGCCCCATATAGAAAATCCTTTCCAAATGGTGTCATCAACTGTATTCAGACTCACAGTCCACTCCGACCAAGACAGTCAGTTACTCCTGTCAATAAAGGAGATTCTCTAGTGAACTCTTTTCTTACTGATTGGGGTAGATGGCCTATTGAGCCTAATAATAAGTCAGACTCATAGGCTGTTGCTTGACTATTGTTCTGTCTTGTTTTTGAATGTCTTTTGAAAAAAGGGATTGAATGTCCAGGGTGAAGTTAAGATATTAAACTTGTAGGAATATCATGTTAGTGTTGTACCTATCTAGGGGCTGGATCGGGCACCCAAGCCATGATGCCAGCTAATCTGGAAACCCTGTGCAAAACTATGACACCTAAAGGACAACCGAATTGCAGGGTAGTATGAGTGACAACAAATGATGAAGAATGGGGCAAAATAGAAAGAGACAATGAAATGAGAGGTGAAGACTGTATAACTAACCTATGAAGGAGTATAAGCCCACCAGTGACTGTTCAAAAGCATCTATCTTATATAGATAATGAAGAACACATTAATCATGGCTCTTGACACTATAGTAGCATCTCTAGACCAGTGCCTGGGGACTTTCACTTCACCAGTGCCAAGAGACCCTGAGCAAGAATCGGTGATAAGTGCACAGGTCTGGCAAAAGCAGCTTTCACTTGAATCCCTCCACCAGAATGTTATTATTATTATTATTTTATTTTATTAGGTCTTTTTTTCCAAACACAAAACTATTTAATTGTTAAGCTGCACACTTACTACCTTTGTGAATGTCGATTATAGCTTGTTACCCCAGCACAGGTCCAGACACTTCTCTATAACAAATGAGTTTAAACATTTTTTCCTGCTGGACCCTTCTATGCTATGAATGCTGATGATTTAATTAAAATCACTCAGAATGATGTCTTTTTGCGAAGGTGGAATGTGACGTTTTTATTTTATGGAGTCTGTTGGATCCCATTTTTTTTAAGTGCAAATCTTCTGTTATGCCAGTGCTTCTCCTTCCCTGGGATTTTTTATCATTTGTCTGTCTGCTGAATGGCTTTTTAGTTTCCTGGCAAATTCAGAAGTGTTCTGAGATTTAAAGGAGAAAAGAGAATCTGTTTATGCCATTTTGCCTCTTGCAGTTTTAGGAGTGTGAAGATTTCCCTGTGATTCGAATGCTATGTGAGAAACAACCAAATAGAAATGCTCTATTGTTCATACCCTTGTGCTATTTATCACTTAAAGACTTTACAGGGACAAGGAGGTGAATATTAATGAGATCATTTTCAGAGGAGTTCCAGATGACAGCCTTTCATGGCGACATACATTTTTAATCATTGTGAAAAAAACAGAACGAAAAAGGCAGCAATTTGCTATGATGTAGCACTTGTGTACCTAACTCTGGTCTCAGCCCTGTGAGGGAGAAAGACGTGGAAATAAATGGGATTGATTTTCAATTTATTAATTACAAGATTACATTTAAATATCAACCTGTGATTGCTTCCAGACTAACATTTATAACTCTCACTGTATTGGGAAGGAGATATTGATCATTCCCAATGCTATATAGTGCCTTTTTTTGAAAACATCCTTGCATTACAAATTTGGTTTCAACATACCAAAGACATGAACATTAGGCTAACTGTAAACTGTCAGTCAGCTCGGTGAGTGTAAGTGTGCTCACTAATTAAATGACATCCCATTCAGGGCTCTCTCTACTACAAATAAACATAAGGATGGCATGGCGGCACAGTCGCTGGACTCATGAAAAAAATTCTAGGTTCAAGACTAATGTGAATAAGTGCTTATTCTTTCCTATAAACAGACTTACAAATCATCTAAAATCAACAGTTTTCTTTAGCTGTCTCAGAGCAGTTCTCATACCCAAAAATCAAAATTATCACAATGATTTAAAGATTTATACAAGGTTAACTTTCACAAATTGACCTCATCTCACATTACTCTGTGAAAACTAATATTGATTAAATGAATATCCAGCCAAAACCCTTATATATTTTAGTGCATTCCAAAGTACATGTATATCAAAAATCTTTTAAATTCAACACAATTACAACTTAATTAATATGGAATACAAAGAGACCACAGATAAAAAAAAAACATTTCTTCACAAATCTAAAGAGAAGAGGAACATGGTACCAACCCAGTTGTACTATGAGACAAAACAAGGCCATGGCCATTCTTTTTTATCTTACGCCACTTTCTCCCCGTTTTCTTTGATTTCTGCATTTCTTACTATTAACTACAAATTACTACCAAACAAGTAGAAATCTGGTATTCAGCTCTCACCTAGAATATGATATCGATGCAGAATTGGCATTAAGGCTGAGATGCTACTATAAGTTGAAACTTTATGAAAGACAATCACATATTACCACCATCTCCAAAAGCACACATTGTTGAGTAAGTGAAACATTCTTTATATATTTGTACGTTGACAATATTTTTGCATCTTCTGAACAACTTTATCTCAAATATATACTGTAATCTTTCACCACAGCATTACTTTTACTGCAGTACATGCACTGTGGAAGCTTTACTAAAACAAACCTGAATAACTCAGTTGCTATTATAGAAGCAATAATTTTTAGCAATACTAAAGATACAGGTGGCATTTCTAGACTATATCAGTACATTTGGATGTACTGTTTAGATAATCTGAGACACCACTAAGAACAAGACCTTTGAATTACATTTTGAGTTAATTAATGTAGGCTAGCAATTGATATACAGTCATAATCTGAGTAGACAATGGTCTAACTCAACTTAGAATTACTCATCACACACACCTCTTTTGACTCAGCCTATTCAAAATCTATCCTGGTCAAGATTCTACCTGCGAAAGGAGTCATCAAACACTTGCTTCCCTGAGTTAAATATTTTTGTAAAGCTCCTTGTTTTCACATATTGGAACAAAATCTTTGCAAAAGCAGATAGTCATAGATTCACAATATGCCCATCTCCTCTAACAGCTCTATTTGGTGATAACATTACTGCTTAATGAACAATCTATTCAGTGACTTGGAAATTGTTGAGAGAGAGGATTTGCTTGGAATTAAATGACTGAAATCAATTAAATTAACAGGACTATACAAGATTTGTTCTGGAGTCCTTAAGGAAGTTAGTGAGTATATGTATAAATCCTTGATGCATATTATTCAAAATTATAGCACACTAGGCAACTTCCTTAAGGTCTGTAAGTGGCAAATGTTGACCTATTACATAAAAGCAGTGATCAGGCTGATCCAAGTAATGATAGGACAAGTAAGCTTAAAATGTTTCAAGTGTAAACTAATGGGGGAAATTGTTAAAGAAAAGATCAAGCAAAACTTGGGAACAGTCAAAATGGGTTTATATTATATTAAAACATGCAGAGGATTATTGTGAGGATCAAAACAATCAGGAGGTGATTGAGAAACGAGAACTCTTGGTGAAAAGACACAAGGGTCAGAACACTAGAGAAGCCAAAACAAGAACAAGAATTAAAACTTAGTACCACAAATGGATTGTAACCAGAGCACAAAATCCTAATGCTAGGACCTACTTGGAAATAAAGTTAACTATCACAATGAAGACCAAGAGTGAGACTGCTGCCCTATTAATATTGTAACTTCCATCACATTACAGGCGCAATGATTGATGCCATGTGATTTTCAAGACAGCTTTGCACAAATAAAGAATTAGAATACTGACATGTTACTAAAAGTCAACTTTTAAATTACAAGGCAAAATGTGAAAATAATATCAGAAATGTAATCCTCATACTTAAAAACCCCAGACAAAAATATGCATAATAATACATAAAACATAAATAAACATTATTATTATATTCATGTGCTGCCAGTTTAGACCAGAGAGATTGTCAGTCAGTCATTCTCCAACCCGCTATATCCTAACTACAGGGTCATGGGGGTCTGCTGGAGCCAATCCCAGCCAACACAGGGCGCAAGGCAGGAACAAACCCCGGGCAGAACGCCAGCCCACTGCAGGGCACACACACACACAAACCAAGCACACACCAGGGACAATTTAGGATTGCCAATGCACCTAACCAGCATGTCTTTGGACTGTGGGAGGAAACCGGAGCACCCGGAGGAAACCCACGCAAACACGGGGAGAACATGCAAACTCCATGCAGGGAGGACCCAGGAAGCGAACCCAGGTCTCCTTACTGCGAGGCAGCAGCGCTGGAATTCTATGAGTAAACACCAAATGCAATGGCCTAAATGGAGGAAATCAAGGTTGTGGTGCAAAGAACCTTTTCAGAATTACATGATGTTGATGTTGAAAGTGGTATCCCTCAGGGATTAGTGCTGGGGTTATTGATTAATTCTGCAGATGATAACAAAATATGTGGATTGACAGATAATGCAGAATCAGCTGAATCATTACAAAATATGGATCTGGAAAGAATATAGGCTTGGGCAGATGAAATTCAATGTATAGAAATATTAAGTATGATAAATAAGAAGTGAAAATTTTACGTCTGAATACAGAAATACTTGAAAGTACACTTTATGAGAAGAATATAGGAGTCATAGTGGTCTCCCTACCTACATCCTGAAAGTGTAAAGAAGTGATCAAGAAAGCTAATAGGATGTTAGGATCTATAGCATGATGTGTGGAGTATAAATCAAAGGAGATTATGCCTAAACAATATAAAGCACTAGTAAGGTCTAACCTAGAGTACAGTGTACAGTCAGTCTCCATATAACAAAAAAGGTATAGCATTGCTAGGGAGATTCCATAAAACAATAACAGGGCTGATTCTGGGACTGTGAAATATAGAGGATACCAGCTGTTATTTTAAAATGAGTTCTTTAACAAGAACACAGGGACACACATGGAAACTGGTTTAGAGTAACTTTTGTGCAAACATTAGAACAGTTTACTTCAGATAGAGAAATACAGGCAGTGAGTTATCAATGAGTGTGGTGGAGAGTAATACTTTGGGGACATTCAAAACTCAAATTAATGTAATTTTTGGAGAAAGTAGATGTAAAGGACTAATGAACTTGGGCTGAATGGCCTGTTCTTGCCAAGATTATTTTAATGTTCTAATCTATTGTGATAACACACACTACACTTCATGTGCTTTATCTTACACATCGCACAATGGGAAAGGATGTTACGTTTTACTTACAGTCATTCAAGTTCAATTCACTTTATGAGGAGCAAATCTAATGTTTTTTAGAATCAGGCAGGCATTTACTAATGGTGTCCTCAGTTTAACTGAACATGCTTAACCATTTCTGACTTTTTGCAAATTTCTGTATGTTTAAGTGATTATTTCATAATAAATAATTTTTTATCTTGATGGTAGGAGATTGAATATTAGATTTGGCTTGAATAATAAGCTGTAGTATTGTTACAAAATATTTTTAAATCTTTTGTTAAAATTAAATCCATAATAAGTCTGTATTGAGATTACACATTCTTTACATATCTGTGCTGATTTGTCCCAGGTACTCTGTTTATTCCTACTGTGACAATGACGCTATACCAGTACTGAACCTGACACAGACAGACGCAGGAGGCACACTGCTAAAACAAATAAATGTTTTTATTTCTTTTTTTCGCCTGTGGGCAACGCCTTCCCTGTTCCCCACAGGCATAACACAGTCCTACAAGCACAGTGCAACACTTTTCATTCTCGTTACTCATTCTCGTTACTCTTTCTCCGCCACTCCTCCTCAGCAAGCTTTGTCTCCCTCCTCACGACTCTGGTTCCCACAGTGGTGACTGCTGGCTCCTTTTATAACAACCTCGGAAATGCTCCAGGTGCTCGTTGATCTACTTCTGGGTGTGGTGGAAAACCTGCCCAAGAGGGCTCAGCAGGTGTTGTAGCACCCCCTGACCGCACCCCCCGGATCCTAACAGGGCTGTAGATAACTCCAACTCCCATGAAGCCCTGCAGGAATCCGAGGCACTACTGCAACCCATGGGGGGCTGCCATCTAACGTCCTGGGGGAGGTGCTGTTCTGCCCACTTTTGCTCCCCTGTCTTCTTCGTGAAGAGGCAATCCTGCCGGACAAGGACCCTGGCCCTCTGTGACACTACCTATATCCCACAGATATGCTTGTTAAGAAGATTAGTGATTCCCAGTTTTTCTGTGTGCAAATGTGTCCTGAGATGCAATTGGACTAGCACCACATGAAGGATTGGCTTCTGCCTTGAATTTAATGCTGCCACAATAGGCTAAATTGAAAATGGATGGGTAAATATAATTACATTTAAGGCAGCAGCTAAATAGGAATTATTTAGTGGCATAATGTTTGTTATATATTTGAGAAAAATAAACTACTAACAAATAGATAGGAATTACCAGTTTTCCATTATGAGCTGAAAAATTAACGAAGAAAATTAGTAACACTGCTTCAAATGGGGAGTAAAGGAAGCAAACAAACTGACAAAAAACTCAGAAGAGATAGATAGATAGATAGATAGATAGATAGATAGATAGATAGATAGATAGATAGATAGATAGATAGATAGATAGATAGATAGATAGATAGATAGATAGATACTTTATTAATCCCAAGGGGAAATTAATCCCAAAAAAAAAAATTAAAAATCCCAAGGGAAAAAAAACAAGAGTCAGTTTTTCAGAAGCTAGTCAGAACTATCACGATTTTTTTGCTTTTATTTCACTTATTTTCTCATTTCTTTTTCCACTATTAGGGTTTTTGATTCTAGTAAAGAATTTAATTGTCTATTTTTCAGTTTAAAAATTTTTTCACATGTTCATGTGCTGCCATTTTATTTTTTAATAAGGTGATGCAATTTTCAGTACTGTTTGTTAACTATTGCTAGCGTGGTTAGCATCATAAGGACATTATTTCTGACAAGGCCATGTTTGAACCTAGAGTGGTTACATGCAGGTTTTGGACACAATTGGTTTGTGTTTTAATCTGTTATATGAGGGTGGCTTTTACTCTGTGAATCTTTCACTAACATATCTTGCTATGCCCAAAATGCTGTTAATTTTTAGTATTAGGATGGTATTAGGCACTAATACGCATCAGCATCCCAACCAGTAAGAAGAAACATCCCTTTAAGATTTCAAACAGACTTTGAGTCCTGAGTTTCAATCAAAGTATTTTTAACCTGCTAGTGTTAGAAGTTTGCCTTTGTGACATCAAGGTTCCTGTTTTTTGGAAATATTTATTATATTAGTTACTAGCTGTGTTAAATAGCTTCACCCAGGAAATTTCATTACACAATGGGTGTTAGTTATAATGCCATTACTTTATCAGATGTATCAGAACTATATAACTAAATACTTTTCTTTCTACAGGGTGGGAATAAAGTGAAATTTTAGTATATACTATTATTAGATATTCACAATTTTTACTTGATTTTTCACTTGTTTATGATTTTCACTTCCTCATTCACTCAAGTATTTCTTTTTGTGCTTTTCGTCTTTTGTATGTTCAAGCTTGTATTTTTTTATTTTTGCCATAGCCACTAGTGGATAATAAAGTGCTAGCACTTAGTTGTGTTTTATTTTAACTTATTACAAACAGCAATGATGTGTAAAGACTGCACATTTAGGCTGCCCATTGAATGAATTTAATGTTTTTACTTTTGGGGTTGTTTTCTCAAGTGCTTGAAGTGGAAGAAAATAACTGACAGTATTATGTTTTGAAAGCTTCTTAAATGATTGGGGGCCTCTCTTTAAAGTCTGCAGATAAGAATGTATGTTGTTGTGTTTGGGCTCCTGAGTTGCTCAAAAAGACAGCCAGGAGAGAACTAGACAAAGAGACATTTATTATGTCACTTCAAAAAATAGTATTGTAGCTTTACTCATTGAGTTGAGGTGAGGTTAGGAGCATGCGCTGATACAGCGCATTGCCGCATTGGAGATTTATTCAAACATACAGCAAACGACATCTTTTTAGGTGTTTTGCTCCATCTGTGGTACCTTCAGATTAAAAGAACATGAAGGTGTCTTCCCCTGGAGTGTTTATGTGAAGGGAGGCAGTAGCAGAGCTGCAGTCGGTGAGCACTGGACAGAGAACAAAAGTTTTAAGTTAGTAGGATATTAATAAATATTGACTAATAAAAAATTTATAGGCAAATAAAAAAACGTGTCTGCTAATTTTCTTTTTTCTGTAACATCACCAAATTTCAATTAAATCTGTCAAGGGTTTTTTGAGGTTTGGGGTATTCAATTTATCCACTGTGGGAGGAAGGATGGGGTCCACCCCATAACATTGATATACCAAAAAGTCCTTTTTTAACAGATACCTACTGGCCTTGATGTACAATTCTGTCAAATTTCAGCATTTTAACTAAATGGGAAAACATGTTTTTGTTGATAAGTGTGTAAGTGAGTGAGTCAGTCAAATTATATATATAGATTTGTGCTCTCATTAAATGTCAACTCAACGAAATTTTGTGTTGAAAGCATTTCATAGCCACTGCTTTTTTAAAAAAAATGTTTTCCTGTGGTCATGAACATATTGTTTACCGATGCCATGCCAGCTACCTGTTGCATGATATGGAGATCATAGGACATATTGAGCCATGTTGTCGTGCATGACCTGACATCGTCATTTTGGGTCAAAATAAATCATGCTAGTGATAGTTCTGAAGCATCATAATTCTTTGGTTCTTAAGTTTTATAGTGAACAACTTTTGTGTTTTTGTGTCATTTAGTTTGGTGAAGTCATTGTCATATGGTTCTCTAACCTTTTCCTGATATCTATCCATTCGCATTTCTTGCATCTTTGTTCTTTCATTTTCCACTCTTTTTTTCTCTTTTCCCTTCCCTTTTGACACATACCATCCAACAGTATCCTTAACAGTCAGAGATACTGTGTTGTAACACTCCAGTACAGGTTACTACTACAGATTGCTCAGGCCTCCTTTGTAACAATTGCCCAATAAGGGGTGTGATCACTACACTTTACCACCTGAGAGGGAAGTGGACAATATTCGAATGATATATTAGCATTACAAAATATTCGGTCCTTGACCCCTCTTCCCCCCTCTATGAGCCTGCCAATACTTGAAAGAAACCCAGATGGTAGTTAGATGGTTAAATACGAAAGTGCATTGTAATCAAGGAAACAAAGTTTATGCATCTACATGAAAGGTGACTAGATACTTGTTAGTGATCCCATTTTAACTGGATGCCCTCCCCAGCCTCCCTAACCCTAGCAGTCAAATCTTAATCCACGGTACGAAACACACACAAAAGAAAAGGCAAATCCAAAGGAGAAGGATTAAACATAGTCTGTGTGAAACGATGATGAACCTGGTCGTACAGTTCTCATTGCAGGATGTAGGAAAACAACGGACCTCAGGCAAATATGGCTGCCTTCTTGCTATTCTGAAGAATTTAAAAACATGAATCCAACTCACCAATGGGAGCACCTTAAGAACTACAGGTCCATATACCGAAACTCTTGCATCTTCTCAGGGATTCGATTCACCACAAATAGCAGACGTCCCTGGGGTCTGATTGCATTTGGTCTGATTGTATTCTTAGGCATATATAGCTAAGCTCCTTGCCTTCTGCCTCTTTTTTTTCCCTTTTCCTCGGTCAGCCAGTACCCTTAAAAAGAAAAGTTTCCTGTAGAAACGTCCATTTCCTGCTTTGGTCTTCACAGGATAATAACGCCTGCTCTAGGTAGCTGGAATCCTGACCTGGCGGGGTCTTCCCACACTTAGTCGTCAACAATAACGCCTGAAGGGATATTTTTTTATCAACCTCCAGACCCTATAATATAGTGAAGGCCATTCAAGAAAGCAAACCCGATTGTAGTGCTATGTAGGCTTGCTACACCTCAGCGGAGATGCCCATTAGCTGCCAATGCTGAGGGCAATTCTGTCATAATTTATAAATCTTAATCAAAGCCCACAGCTCCAGAGATTGAAATCTAAACCTAGCAATTTCAATTTTAATAGGCATTTTTTAAAATTCCTTGCTATTCAATAAGAAGTACAGTAGAAGCCTATAGAATGTTAAGCTGTGATAAATGTTTTTATTTCTGAATTTGATTTATAAGTTCTCAAGCAAGTGGTCTGCAGACAGCACAGGTGACAAATCCCTGCCATGAGAAATGGGATGGTGCAAGGCTCTGACTGCCAGGTGCTCACTAGTTTTCGCTGGCTTTTAGTAAGATTTCAAAGTACTTTCAATATTATAATGTAGCTGAAAATTGTAATTATAAGTGAAATTAAATAATTTGTCAGATAAAAGGGTTGATTGATTCTTTCAATCTTGCTTTCTCTCTTTCTCTTTGTCTTAGGTTTTACATTTGCCATCTAAAGCACTGTAGAATATTTGGCTAAGACACTGCCCTTTAAACCTCTAAGGTGCCAGTTCAATTCCCATTTCTTTACTCACTCTGTGACCCTGAGCAAATTTTTTAACCTGCCTGTGCTCTAACTAAAAATATGTATGTAAAGAAATTGTGCTATAGATCTGGATTCGTAAAGTCCCTTGGGACTATGTGTGCTTTTAAATGGTGCTGTATGAAATATGGGTTGCTTGTTGGCACAGGGCCTCTTGATCCCCACTTAAATATACTCCCACTATATACCCACCATTTCTACACCTTTCAACAGTTCAATATACCGCATTTCTTAGTGGGCACTCTTCCAAATGCTTTCATTTAAACAGAATCAAATGGAACAATGGACCGAATAATATAAATATATATTTTGCAATTTGGAGTAAGTATTTCTTACTCTTAGGAGCAGGTAAATAAAATTCTACAAATAAATAAAATATGATTTACTGTATTAGATAGATAGATAGATAGATAGATAGATAGATAGATAGATAGATAGATAGATAGATAGATAGATAGATAGATAGATAGATAGATAGATAGATAGATAGATAGATAGATAGATAGATACTATATTAATCCCAAGGGGAAATTCACATACTCCAGCAGCAGCATACTGATAAAGAACAATACCAAATTAAAGAGTGACAACAATGCAGGTATACAGACAGACAATAACTTTGTATAATTTTAACGTTTACCCCCCGGGTGGAACTGAAGAGTCGCATAGTGTGGGGGAGGAACGATCTCCTCAGTCTGTCAGTGGAGCAGGACAGTGACAGCAGTCTGTCGCTGAAGCTGCTCCTCTGTCTGGAGATGATACTGTTTAGTAGATGCAGTGGATTCTCCATTATTGACAGGAGCCTGCTCAGTGCCCGTCGCTCTGCCACAGATGTCAAACTGTCCAGCTCCATGCCAACAATAGAGCCTGCCTTCCTCACCAGTTTTGAATATATATTTCAATATATATCCAGTATTATGAATATAATCAAAAGGAATATGCAAAACTATGGTACCAACCAGTAAACAGCATTAAAAACAAATTACTCTTTAATACAATACGACATACAGTATAAACAAAAACCTACAAGAGTATACATCATGGTGCAGGATGCAGTTCAAAAATACAGTACTCGCATGTCATGGTGATAACGGAAAGAAATCAGTCAATAGATACACTCACAGCTATTTTCTTGTTATAGTAGAATAAGCTCATCTGACATACTAATCCAGAAATCAAAGTGTTGCACACTTAAAACAGATGAAAGCATTCAGAAATTCAGTTTTCACATTGAATTTGACAGTAGAGTCAAAAAGAGCATGGGCAGATGAATGGGAAGTATCAGCATGATTGATAACTCTACATTGATCCTGCAAGACCGAGCCTGAGCTTGTTTGGGAGTGTGTCCTGCAATGGAGTAGTGTTCTATCCAGCAAATATTCTGGCTTAACTCCCTATGCCACTCCTTGCTAAGTAGGTTAAAAAAATGAAGAAATGATAAAGAAAGAGCTTCACAATAGATATGGACTTGATTGTTCAAGGTGCTCTAATCTAGACAGAAATGTAAACATTACAAGTAGTCTTCAGTCTTCACTTACATTGTATTTATATTATCATACAGTCGACTTTGTTTCTTTTCTCAATCATGCTGTAATTGCCTTGTTTGTGTAAGGTGGTATTAAAAAAATAATATACATAGATTGGTAGACACCACAGAGGTGCATTGTATAGTACTGGTGGCTAACTACTTTAGTGACCCAGGGTTAACTCTTAGTCCAGTCACTGATTAAACTTAGAACTTTCCTTTCATCCTAAAAATAGACATGTTAGGTGTATTGGTAACACTATATTACCCATTCAGGAACTCATTTTGCCTTCTATTCAGAGTAGATGAAATATGCTTCTATTTCCTATGACCATTCAATCAAAAACGTAGGTTCAGTAAACAGATAGATGATTGAGTTAATGTCAATGTCAAATCTCCAGTGTCACTGCCTACAATATTCAAATGCTTTCTTGATGCAAAGGGCAAAAATGTAAGCTCCTTTTCCAAACAATTTCCTCTGTGCTACCAAAGTAAATGACCCACAAAACAACCTTACCTTAAACAGAGCTTATAATTTTGTCTTGAATTGGGATGTCCATACTATTTGTGGTGTTCTCAGTATGTCTGCAAAAGATTTTCACCAGAAACTTCAGTATCCTAAAAATACACAGGCTAAGCTAACAGGCTTCTCTAGATTGATCCATTGTGGGACAGCATGGGTGTGTGTTCATGTGTACTAGGAAGATACTTAGCTGGCTTTTACTTTGTACCTAGGATACTGGCTCTTGTGAACTTGTAGTGGAATGAACAGCTTTGGAAAATGAACAAATTAATTAAAATAATGTGTGTGAGGTTAGTATTTGACGTGCTAAAATGGAGAAGTTAGCATTTGTGTAGTAGTTCATTTTTTTATCTGTATTTTATACTGTTTTTAGCTAGCCTCTTACATATGGAGTGATTCAACACATTCAAAAATGTATTACTTTGTAACTAAGTGTCACATGAACATGTAGTGTACATTAATTTGCTAAAGATTTCTCACAGTTTCTTCTTAATCTTGCAAATGTTCAATATGTGCTCCCTTTTTCACAAGTCAACCTTGTAGTCTAATTTATCACAGACCCTTTGTAACACATTGCTGTCAATGGTTGACATGGCAGCCATGATGTGTTCCTTCATTTCCTCAAAACTCCAAAAAAACTTTAAAGTAACTCTATTTGTTCACATGATACTTTATAGCAGTTACTGCGTAACAGATTTTTTAGGCATTCAATTCTTTTTGTATACTTATTAGTTCTCAGTCTATTTCCTATTATTAATCTACTCATTACATTAGTCAGTGGTGACTACTTTCAAGATTTACTTTGGTTTTGAATCCTGGCCTTGTTATTCACTTTGCGTGGAATTAACGTTTGTTTTTACTCCCACGTTGCAAAGCCATGTGTTTTATTTCAATTGGCAACTCTAAACTCATACAGTGTAAGTAATTGTTGGTAATGTGTACTTGTGAACTAGCAGATTAGGAAATGGATCAATTGAGTTCTTGTTTACTTTGTAATATTATGGTGGCCACACTTTAAAAGATTCCCTCTCTCATTTCCAGCCGATTACACAATCTTCCTTGTCAAAGAATCTTCATGTTATTATTATTATTATTATTATTTATTTAGCAGACTCCTTTATTCATGGTGGCTTACAAGAACAAACCATTTGGAATATAATATCAGCGATTCAAAAGTCAATTTTACATATCATCTTTTATGGTGATCACCATAACTAATTTTCCTTACATGAATTTGGTAACACAATTTACATATCCTTGCAAATTGAAAAGGGTCACACAACAATCCAATGGCAGGATTTGAATCTGTAGCTTTGTTCATTGCCTGCCCTGTTAGCTTCTTTGGTAACCTTAACTTCTTGGTTAGCATAGTAAAGACCAGAGAGTGGCTAGTCTTGGCTCACCTTAGACCTCTGGCCAGATCACTGCTGAACCCTATGCAGTTTGCCTACCAGTGTCACACTGGAGTAGGAAACACTACCTACCTACTAAATAAAGCCTTCTCCTACATTTGGATACAACAGAAATGGTATAAGGATCTTGTTTTTTGATTCTTCCAGGGCGGTCAACACCATACTACTTGTACTGTTGTGGCAAAAACTATCGTCAATGCCGCTAGATGAATCCATAGGATCTTGGATGTTAAGCTAAGTGACTGTGGCAGACCACAGTTTATATGGCTACTGGTCTTATTAAATTTACTGTTTTTGTCAATTGTTACTGGTAATCTTTGAGCGCGTACACAGAGAGAGACTTTCAACTCCAAGTAAAGTTCCAACAAAATAACAAAGGCCCTGAAAAAACAAAAAGTCCTCTCTAGCTCAGAGGTGCTCAAGTAGGCCTTCTAAGAATTTTATCCAAGCCTTAGGATTAGGAATCAGCCTGGCAAAATGAAACAAGAAATTACTTAGTCCTTGTGACCAGAAGAGCCTTTTGGACTTTGTCCTGGAAATTTGGCATGACAGTTGTCCTGCTCTCTCCTTCTCTGGTTTCATCCTGTACTATATATGCTTCTGTCGTGCACACCAGGGAATTTAACACCTTGCTACCGTTTCCATTCCCAACACATGACAGTAAAGTCTGGAGGCTGTAGTTTTGAATTTTTTTCTAAAGCCAGGATCCAAGTCCAAGTTCCTAGGGGACACGCAGTGCTGGTAAAAGCAAACTGTTTTATTTATCTATGATATTATGCAGCTGCCGCCCCCACTCTTCTTTTTGTGTGACTACTTGTGCATTTCCATTCTCTGCCTGTTCAAAAGTCATTCAATGTAAGATAAAGGTGTTTTTTGGAGATCGCCTCAGGGGTGTCTTCGTGCTGATTGCATTAAATTCACAGTAATTCTCTCCTCATTAGTGATTGCCATGTTTAAACTCATTGCTGGAGAGGTTTGATCTGAGACGTAAGAGCTTCCTCCCTCTCCATCTGCCCCTCGGAGACTATATCTCAGAATGAAATATTCGGTGGTTGTCTTAGTGCAGTGTGGTGAGTGAAAGGAAGGGGGGTTAGTGGTGCCTATTAACTAAAGAATGACTCTACCAATCTTGCCTGGCCTGTCCTTTGGCTCCAGTGTGAGATGCTTAGATCACCCTGCACTTGTTTCTCCACCACTCAAACTGCTCTGTGTCAGGCAGTTGCATGTTCTAGCTATTAATTTAACAGACATGTTGTGCTTATTGTAAGATATTTGTCAGAATGCAAAATGCTGAAAAATAAAGTCAAGCAGCACCCGGTCAGTAAGTGGCATCTGACAGCACGCTGAAGCTTAAGCTGTCATTATTAAACTTAAGCAAAACAGGAAGACTGAAAAAGTTGCTGTTGTAACATAGCCAAACCTGAGCCACTGACTGGACACAATAAGCATGAGAAAATAAATATATTTTATAAGCAATTCAGTTGGAGTGGTTAGTGTTTTTGATTAGACAACTGAATTCTCATTGATTACATCTGGTAAGGGTAGGATCAGAGGATGTATTGTGGTCACAAGCTCAAGACCTGTCTGATAGTGTATTAGTATTATCTTGTATATAAACATCTACGTGTTGAAGTGTGTGTCTGTTCAGCCCGAAAGTGAGAGGTGGAGTCAGGGAAAGGGCTCCACCTCCGAGGATACGCAAGCGAGGCCAGCACGTTGGCAAAACGAAACCTCTGAAGAAAGTCACTCACTTAGCTGCCAATACAGAAGCAAGGTGAGCACATCGGCAAAACGGTATCCCTTTTACTTTTTCTCCCACCGCTAATACAGAAGCGAGGGGAGCATGTCAGCAAAACGAAACCTCCTAGGAGAGAGATGCCCAGAGTAGTTCCTTTCAATTACCTGACATCTCTACATTTCAATTTTTTTTCTGATGATTTCAATAGTTTCTAGGACCCCAGGCTTTTTACAGCACGGGATTACACAGCTACTATTAGTGCTATTATTATTATTATAATCCTATAATCATATAAATACCCTAGGTTCTTGTCTATAAGCCGGACTCATGTAGAAGCCGGAGACCAAAAATCATACGAATTTTTAAAATAAAATCGTATCATAGATAAGCCGGACTCATGGATAAGCCGAACGTACTATAACCTATAACTAATAGAAGGGAGGGAGGTCAGTGGTCTCACTCGCACCCATTTAATTTCTTTAAGGGGGGAGAGAGTGTGAGATATTGGTGTCTCTCTCACTCCCCGCATGGCGCGGTTGGAGCGGCCAGAGCGCGTTCTTTCTGCTCTGGGCGTCGCCAAGACAACACGCGCGCGTAGCGGTCATTTAAATTGTGATTTTATATGTAAGCATATTTAAATATATATCGCGGATTTTTTGCTGGTTCGCGGATTTCTGCGGACAATGGGTCTTTTAATTTCTGGTACATGCTTCCTCAGTTGGTTTGCCCAGTTGATTTCATACAAGGGACGCTATTGGCAGATGGCTGAGAAGCTAGATTGCTTACTTTTCTCTCTCTCTTGCACTGACTATCTGTGATCCTGACGTATGGGGATTGAGCAGGGGGGCTGTTCGCACACCTAGACGATACGGACGCTCGTCTAAAAATGCTGAAAGATTATCTTCACGTTGCTATCTTTTGTAAAGCTGATTCCTGAAAAGACATGCTGCACAGTGCTTCGCATACTTAAAAGCTCGAAGGGCACGTATTGATTTTTGACTGAAAACAAACTCTCCCTCTCTCTCTCTCTCTCTCTCTCTCTCTCTCTTCCTGCTCCTGACGGAGGGGGTGTGAGCTGCCGCCTTCAACAGCTTTGTGCCGCGGTGCTTCGCATACCTAAAAGCCAAACAGCCCTATTGATTTGTTTGCTAGAGATTGTTTTCTCTATCTATGTGACATTCTGTGCTCCTGACACACACACCTTTGAAGAGGAAGATATGTTTGCACTCTTTTAATTGTGAGACAGAACTGTCATCTCTGTCTTGTCATGGAGCACAGTTTAAACTTTTGAAAAAGAGACAAATGTTTGTTTGCAGTGTTTGAATAACGTTCCCGTCTCTCTACAACCTCCTGTGTTTCTGCGCAAATCTGTGACCCAAGCATGACAATATAAAAATAACCATATAAACATATGGTTTCTACTTCGCGAATTTTCTTATTTCGCGGGTGGCTCTGGAACGCAACCCCCGCGATGGAGGAGGGATTACTGTATAAGCCGGACTTATGTATAAGCCGATATTCTATTTTTTCATTTTCACAACTTTTTTCCTTAGATAAGCCGCGGCTTATAGACAAGAACTTAGGGTAGTTCTTTACCTTACTACAAGTGCATTTAAAAGGAAGGAGGCCCATGAATGCTGTAAGACGGCAATGGATCTGATATAAGTCAAAATGTTACCAACCAGCAGGAAGGATGAGTAAGGGATTTGAAGCTGTGCTTCCAAAGAGTCATAAATTCAGTTCCAGCCCAAGTTCTTCTTGTGTATCTCTAGCAATTGTAACTGGTAGCATTAAGCTGTGTTGTTCAAATTACCATAACTTAATTACAGGATACTTGTAAGTATTTTATAGTTTTCATTTTTTAAAGACAGTACAAAATATACAATATTATATTTTTTGGAAATATTTTTAGATATATGTTAGTATTTGTTTATTGTTCAATTGCTGCAGTGTGTTGTTTCTGAAAGTGGGAATTTGTTTGTGCAGTGTTTATCATATACCGTGTTCAGTTCTTTGTTGTTAAGTGTATTATTTTTGAGCTGTTATAATCAGTTTGGGGTGTAAAAGGGTTTAGTGTTAGCCTTTCCTTTGAAACTTTTTAACTGCATCTTGGATCTATGCCATTCAAAGGAGCATTGGCAGAAATCAGAAGTGAACCCTAACATATCTTTAAAAAGTTGATTGCTACAGGTTTATGAGTGATAAAAGTAGCAAACACAGGAACAGGCTCTTGTGGCATAGCTATATTCGGGCCACTAAATGGACACATCCATCCATTTTCCAACCCGCTGAATCCAAACACAGGGTCATGGGGGTCTGCTGGAGCCAATCCCAGCCAACACAGGGCACAAGGCAGGAACCAATCCCGGGCAGGGTGCCAACCCACCGCAGGACACACATAAACACACCAAGCACACACTAGGGCCAATTTAGAATCACCAATCCACCTAACCTGCATGTCTTTGGACTGTGGGAGGAAACCCAAGCAGACACGGGGAGAACATGCAAACTCCACGCAGGGAGGACCCGGGAAGCGAACCCAGGTCCTCAGGTCTCCCAACTGCGAGGCAGCAGCACTACCCACTGCGCCACCGTGCCACCCTGGACACAATAACCACAACAAAATAAACATACAACAGAATACACACCCAACAGTTGCTGTGGCTCATTTGTCAGATTTGACCCTTAGAAGAGGACAGGAAAAGTGGAGATTTTTGTCATTTGATTAGTGCAGACCTGGTTTCATGGCTTGTGTCAGACTTCATTCAGTTGAAACATGAAAAACGATAGTGGACATGTGGATATCTTCAAAACAGTTTGAAAACTGACATCTCTAGCAAAGAAAACAGGTATTTTATAAATTTGGGTGGAATGGTAGGTCTTAATTTTATCACATCATAAGTAAAAGCCTTGGAATGGTAGTGTCAGCATCTTCCAAAACCTACTGTATGCTTTACTTGTTTTGTAAATTTTGATTTTGGATTCTCTGAATTGTATTTTTCTTTGTTTTTCATTTTTACTGAATAGTTTTTCTTATTATTTGTATGTTTTCTCATTATTACAATGATTTTTTTTCAATGCCTTCTGGAATTGCTATTTATTGTGAGCACTGTCATTTTGCACTTGTCTTGCATGGCCTTTGCCATACTGTTTATAACAACAAAGCTTTGCTGCCAGTCATATGATTGCTGGCATCACAACATATGCTTTTTAAAACAGTGGCACTATAACACAGACATCATATTTTTGGATTAACTATATTTTAATTACATTTATAACAGTGTTGACTAGGGCAAAAAATAGTGTGAATATCTTGACTTTTATTCTTCTGACTACAATATTGGTTTGTGCTCCTAGCTTTGATGCTTGTGTTCTTTCTGCTCTTCTGATTTTCTGACCCTTAGTTTTCTGCTAGTTCCCATGGCATTTCTCTTTACCTGGTCACTAAAACAACTTGTCTGACAATGACATGACTCAGAATTCTAATGAACAGAGCAGTATTCCTGTTTGTGAATTTCAAATATTTCTAATTTTCTATATATAAGTCTGAATCTCTAATAACCAAGAAAAAGAGTCCTGCTTTGAGTATTAAAAGGATATCACCTGACCTAAGATATACAGACAGCTTGGCTGGTGGGAAAGATCTCTTTGCAGAACAGTTCAATACTTGCTGTGAGGAAAAGGTAGGTATAGATGAAGCTTGCAACTTAATTGTGATCACAAATTGATTCTTATCTGTATTTATTCAATGTGGCATGAACTACTATCTATTGCAGTTGCCTATCAAGCCAACATTGGATATGCTTGCTACCTTTTCTTATTGATAACATTTGCAACAATTTACACATTATCTATAGTTTAGGATTTTAATAACAAGACTAGCACCTCTTGATTATATGAAGTTACAGAAAACAGTATAACTGATATGCCTTGTGTCCAACCGGGTACTTAGTCACGTCTCCCATGTTTCCTAGGTGTCCCTGCCTAAACATTTTAAGTGTCAGGTAAAAGTATAGGGCCTACCAGTGACATGGAGGTGCCCCTTCTACTGCACTGGCAAGGTGACATGCATTGTCATTTCCAACACATACTTCTCTTTCTCTTTTCTAGGGTTCCTAGATACTTAAAACTGTTCTGTGCCTCCCTTTCCTGCTTGTCATCACCTTGTCCACCAGGCTACCTATCATAATGCTTATTATTGGACTTCATTTCAAAGGTGGATAGTACAAGTGGTTGATAACAAAGAATAGTTTATTGACAATCTGTAAAAATCAAAAAATCAATCTGTCTGTCTCTCTGTCTAAAAGAAATATAAATAACTGTTTCTAACTCAAGACATTAAACAGTCCTGTATATAAAGGTCACCCGGTAACCCAAAAGGGAGAAATAAGAAATGGGAGAGTCTTCTCTTGTGATATGTGGCAAGCTTGGCCAAAAACACAGACAAGACAGATCAATACAAGAAAGATTTCCTGGAGCTTTTTTTTTAAATTATACATATAAATATATATATTTTTTTGTTACGAGGTCACCAGAGGGGTCAACTAGGTAGCGATAGGGGTGGGATTCTACTCCTTTATCAATCAGGATTTTAATTACACGCGTCTAGGGCGACAGCTAGATTAGAAACCAATTGACGCTATCGGCACCAAAATCTAATTACTGTTTATTGACAGATAAGGACAGGGCCTCACTACTTTCCAACAACAAGATAAACTCTCTTCTTCCCCATTTTTTAAACAGGTAAGAAAAAGCACAAGTCCTATACAACAGAAATTACTTCATGTATGTTAGAGTAAGGAAGCCTATGTGCTTTCTAGTATTCTTAGTAAACTTGTCTTACAGTGCTTGGCATCTTTTATAGTTTAATATTAAACATTTAACAGAATATAATAACTCATTCTGTGAATCAAACAGAGTGGCCAATGTCAAAGCAGATCAATTTACTTTGGCAGCTCCTTGAACTTGTATCCGTCCATCCCAAGTTTTGAAAAACTTTGGATCTGTTAATTTGCTACAGAATGTATTACTCAGAATAGCTCTACAGCACATGCCAATTAACTACTACAATTACAGCAGCCCAGGTAAGCAGAGAGCTGAGGAAAATTTGTGCCAGCAAAGCAGTGGGTCCAGATGGAGTATCGCCATGACTGCTGAAGGCCTGTGCATTGGAGCTGGGGAGTCCTCTACAGTGCATCTTCAATCTGAGCCTGGAACGGGGAGAGTCCTGAGGCTTTGGATAACATCTTGTATCACCCCAGTCCGAAAGGTATTACGTCCCATTGAGCTGAATGACTTCTGGCCTGTCGCTCTGATGTCACATGTGATGAAGACCACGGAGTGGCTGCTGCTTCACCACCTGAGGTCACAGGTCTGCCATGCCCTCGACCCTCTGCAGTTCACATACCAAGAGAAGGTGGCAGCGGAGGATGCCATCATCTATATGCTACACCAATCCCTCTCCCACTTGGACAGGCAGTGGTGCAGTAAGAATTATGTTTCTGGACTACTCTAGTGCCTTCAACACCATCCAACCTCTGCTCCTTAGGGACAAGCTGACAGAGATGGGAGTAGATTCATACCTGGTGGCATGAATCATGGACTATCTTACAGACAGACCTCAGTATGTGCGTCTCGGGAACTGCAGGTGTGACATTGTAGTCAGCAACACAGGAGCACCGCAGTGGACTGTACTTTCTCCGGTCCTGTTCAGCCTATATGCATCGGACTTCCAATACAACTCGGAGTCCTGCCGCGTGCAAAAGTTCGCTGATGACACTGCTATCGTAGGCTGCATCAGGAGTGGGCAGGAGGAGGAGTATAGGAACCTCATCAAGGACTTTGTTAAATGGTGCGACTCAAACCACCTACACCTGAACACCAGCAAAACCAAAGAGCTGGTGGTGGATTTTAGGAGGACCAGGCCCCTCATGGGATCATCAGAGGTGACTATGTGCAGAGGGTGCAGACCTATAAATATCTGGGAGTGCAGCTGGATGATAAATTGGACTGGACTGCCAATACTGATGCTCTGTGCAAGAGAGGACAGAGCCAACTATACTTCCTTAGAAGACTGGCGTCCTTCAACATCTGCAATAAGATGATGCAGATGTTCTATCAGACGGTTGTGGCGAGTGCCCTCTTCTATGCGGTGGTGTGCTGGGGAGGCAGCATAAAGAAGAGGGACGCCTCATGCCTGGACAAACTGGTGAGGAAGGCAGGCTCTATTGTAGGCACAGAGCTGGACAGTTTGACATCTGTGGCAGAGCGACGGGCGCTGAGCAGGCTCCTGTCAATCATGGAGAATCCACTGGATCCACTAAACAGTATCATCCCCAGACAGAGGAGCAGCTTCAGCTACAGACTGCTGGCACTGCCCTGCTCCACTGATAGACTGAGGAGATCGTTCCTCCTCAACACTATGCGACTCTCCAATTCCACCCGGGGGGTAAACGTTAACATTATACAAACTTACTGTATGTTATACCTGCATTTTTATCACTCTTTAAATTTATAATTTAAATTTTATCAGTATGCTGCTGCTGGAGCATGTGAATTTCCCCTTGGGATTAATAAAGTATCTATCTATCTATCTATCTATCTATCTATCTATCTATCTATCTATCTATCTATCTATCTATCTATCTATCTATCTATCTATCTATCTATCTATCTATCTATCTATCTATCTATCTATCTATCTAACAAGCAAATTCAATCTAACTCTTCTCTTCTGAATATGAGAGGGGGACCTCATGCAAAATTCTAAATGACATGAGCACAGTAGCTGAATAGACCCACCAAATGTTATTGTGATCTATAAATTGTACTGCCTTCTCACAAGAATCAAGCTAAAAAAAAAACAGTGAATCTTCTGAGAGACCAAGATTAATAGATCATTTTTCCCTTGGGTTTGGCATGAACCACAAGCCTAGTCTATTCATAAATAATGTGTCCCAGCAGGCTATTCTAGACATTAACAGCCATCTGTGTGAACAGCTTTGGCTTGTTCTCTGTCCTTAGTTTCATTCCATTACTCCTTGAGAAGTCCCCATTTTCCTGAAAAAAAACTTCAGCACTTAATGTCACATTCCAATTTTACAAATGTATTTTTTCATCAGACCAAATGTTTTGGACCTTTTTTTGTAATGTCTTAGGATCATACAATGATCAGTGAATCTGGAATGACATTTAAAACATTTTTAGATAGCTGTTTCATTGTGTGGTAGGTGCGGCAAAGCGATGTACCTGTGCATGTTCCCCAACCTGACCTGACCTAGGTATCTACCTATCAGTAGTGTTCCTGCATTAAAGGTCAGTGGGGTTCAGAGCCACCAGATGTACAAAACAAGTAATAAGCTTGCCACAATAATATAACTTATTATTAAAACTCTCAACTCTCTCTTCTTAAACTTTTTTTTCAATTTTCTATGATATGCTCAATGTAATTTCCTTTTCAGAAAATTACTGCTGTTTGTATTATGTGACTTTGCCTTTGTGCTAGGTGTGATAGGTCTGTTTCTGGCTGAGGGTCTAGCTCTATTAGCTGTGCATTGCTGTAGATTTGCCCTTGGATGTGAATGTGCAACTAGATCATTCCCCCTTAACCATGGAGTCTGAAGGCTGCAGCCTTTTGGTCTTGTCATTAAAATGAGGAGTGATCTTTATTTGTTTTAATTGCATGTTTGCACTGCCAGCCCGAGCGTTTCCCAGTCAAGGTTATGCAGCACAAGCCAGCAAATAGGTATGAAAAATGTAGTACCATTTTCTTCTTTGAAAGCAGCAACATTAATTTGAAGTAAAAGAAGGCAGATCAGAATGGGGCTATGCAGTATCTTGAACTTCACCTGCCACTGAGGAAGGCCAACTAATAGCACTAAAGTAGAAAAGATCATAAAGGATGCCTATGCGCTCCTTCCACTTTGTGGAAAAGAAGAAAACTATGATGGATCTGGCTGTTTCAAAGAAACGCAGAGTCCAGAATCAAAAAGAAAAGATATTGTATTTAAAATGTTTTTTTTTCAGTTCTTAGCTGGCATTATGTTATCCACATGGTGGTTAGCATTGCTACCGGACAGTCCCCAACTCTTGTGTGCGAATTGTCCAGTGTGTGTAGTCTGTGTGTTCTGTCCATTTTATTGTGATATGTCATTTTCCACCTCAAAGTCATTCACATCTAAATGTGATGTGCTCCGTGCTCAGTTTAGACAGTTCATACCCAATAGATAGTCCAGGGAGGTGGGTGATTGTTAGGCTCTCAGTTTACTTACATTTAAATGTTCATGCTGATGGCATCAGAAGATACTATAATACTTGGATGCCAATCAAGACAGAACAGGTGCAAGCATTGCATTGGTTGATTGATTTTATGTAACATGACTGGTGCATGAACCTGCAGGTCTCATTAGTCATTAGCAAAGGAGGACATATATTGTTAACTAAGCAGTTAATGTTAAAAAAAGAAAAGTCTGCACACATAAAAGAAAATTATGTTATGGCATCTCCAGAATTTTCATGGTAAAAACACCATTGTTGCCTATACTCAAGCTATGTCATTCTTATCTTGGGATTAATAAAGTATCTATCTATCTATCTATCTATCTATCTATCTATCTATCTATCTATCTATCTATCTATCTATCTATCTATCTATCTATCTATCTATCTATCTATCTATCTATCTATCTATCTATCTATCTATCTATCTATCTATCTATCTATCTATCTATCTATCTGCATCAATTAATATAAAATGCTTACATTCTAAAAGCCTCTAACATACCACAAGGATTAAAGGGTGTATCAATGTCTCATTTGTTTCACTTGGCAAATGAATTAAGTTTTTTGTTTGCTTTCATCAGTTATTATTCTTAATTTAGTGGAGGTGTCTATTTAAGGGCAACTTACAAAATATGATGGAATATTATGTGATAGGTTGGTTAAAATGTAATCTAGCAATTTCATCCATCAGAACTTCTTCAGCCTTTACCACCACTTAGTACACACATTATCATGGATTTTATTACTGATTTTCCACCCTCTCAGAGTTATATAAAAATTGTAATGGTAGCTTACCAGTTCTTTTAGGCAGTTTACTTTCTTCCAAAGAAAACACTCCCTAGTGCTGAAGAGTTATTATTGAAATATTCCATTAACTTGGTTTTCTAACATCAGTTGTGCCATATTAGGGTCTCCAATTTGTTGCATGCTTTTAAGTGGAATTTAATTGGGTATAAAAGATAATTTACCATCCGAGTCTGAACATGAGTCTAATTGGAAACCCTCCACTCTCAAGTTCACAAACATTTTAGAAAATAAAGAAAAGATGAAAATAAAATGAATAATAGGTCTGAAACAAGCTAACGTCTTACATAAAAAGTTGTTCGACTCAAAAAAAAATACTCAAGCCAAAATTATTTGTCAAAAAGATTCAGACTTCTGATTCCCTAAATGTTTTCTTTTGAATATCTAAACCCACAAACAAGTTTTCCTAAAACAATCCAAAATCTTGGACATTTGAACTACTGCAACACCATCTTATATAGGTGTAGCACAATGATGTCATATGTCACATAACATTCTGGTGAACTGGCCAGCAACAGTGCCATGCCACCAACAAAGAGACAAAAATCATACAAAATGGCAGCATGAAAATAACAGAGTGTAACAATAAAATTGAATATCATGTTCAAAATTTACAGACACAAATGCAAAATAAAAATGAATTTTGAGCAGTTAAAAACTCTTAAATCACACCACAACCAAAAAGGTAGATCAGGAAATGGAAAAAAATATTGGGTCTCAGATTTTAGAGATTACTTTTTTTACTTTGTAAATTACAGCAGAGTCCCAAATACTGAGTTGGGACAAAAGTGAGACTATCGACACAAGTCCTCTGGTTGAAAAGTTCTGTCACAGAACTTTGGTCTCTTTTAAGATCATTAAACAAATTGGACTTGGTATGTGTGAATTAGAGCACTCAACTCATTCATCCTAACTTCCATTGACTACGTTGAAAAACCTGTTCTTCTAGCTCATATACCATACCAGTCACTATACCCTCTCCCATTACCATAGATAAAGAACTGGAATACTATATGAAAGAGAAAATATAATAGATTTTTATTATTTGTTTTTTCATGTCCAATATTTGGTTCATTGGCATGGTTATACACCAGAGAATCATTCCTGGGTTAAGACATTCAAGCTCAAATATTACTTAGAAATGGGAATCTGTTAGGATTTTTTTTATTTTTATTTTATTGTCATGCCTGTGGCAGCACAATCATCACCTTTTTGGTCAAGATGGTCGCTATGACACTGTGTGTTGCCCTGGCACGTGTTTTACGTATTGTGTGGCATTATGACAGTGATCTTACATAAGACTGATTCAATGTTTGAAAAGCGTCTAAACTTAATAAAAATAAAGGAAAGACTCCACAAAAGATGCAAATAATATATCAAGAAATTACAGTCCAAAGATAAATTGCCAAACAAATAAAGTGGAGTCCTGAAATAAAAAGTATTGTTTGAGATGTATTGAAAAAATCAGAAAGTCATAGCCTAGTTTTAAAAGTTACTTTGTTACAATCTTTGAGAAAAACATAAACAAGTTATTAGAGTCACCCTCAAAATTACCTCTTATTTGGAAGCTCCTTTACCTAACGGCAGGCTGTATACACACTCGAAATCTGAGAGCAAAACTATGGAAATTATATCAAGGAAAGCTTCACTAACCTGCTAACCTGTCCATCAAAAAGTCCTGTTGGAGCTGGATTTTCTTTTTGTCGCAAATGCTGATTGTTAATTAAGATCTTGCATAGATTATCAGGAATTACATAAGACAATCACCAAGAAATCTATCAACTGCTTTTGATAAAATGTATCCTAAATCAAATCAGTAATTTAACCATACCACAAAACTTGATCTATAAAATGCTTATAACTTAATCTGCATAAGAAATAGTGAAGAATGGACAACTGCATTTAACAGTTTCATCGGATATTACAAGTATTTAGTGATGGCATATGTGTTAACTAATGTTCTACCAGTTTTCAGGATTTTTGAATGTAACTTTTGTGACCGATTCTATTTGGAATTGCTGTGTTGGTTTACATGGACGAAATCCTCATTTATCAGATATCAAAACACATATAATTCATGTATATAAGATATTGGTCAAATTAAGGTGTTTTGTTATTGGACTTCTGTGCTCGTCACGGATTGTCCATAATGAACACCATGTTCAAGCATAGGGGTGTTCATATGTGCACTTGGCACCAGGACACCCTAGGCCTCAGTTCGATGATCGACTTTGTGGTTGTGTCGTCGGACTTGCAGCCACATTTCTTGGACACTCGGGTGAAGAGAGGAGTGGAGCTGTCAACTGATCACCACCTGGTGGTGAGTTGGCTTCGATGGTGGGGGAGGATGCTGGTCAGGCCTGGTAGGCCCAAACGTGTTGTGAGGGTCTACTGGGAACTTCTGGCAGAGTCCCCTGTCAGAAGTAGCTTCAACTCCCACCTCCGGCAGAACTTCGACCACGTCCCGAGGGAGGTGGGGGACATTGAGTCCGAATGGGCCATGTTCCGTGCCTCTATTGTTGAGGTGGCTGACTGGAGCTGTGGCCGTAAGGTGGTCGGTGCCTGTCATGGCGGCAATCCCTGAACCCGTTGGTGGACACCGGTGGTGAGGGATGCTGTCAAGCTGAAGAAGGAGTCCTACCGGACCTTTTTGTCCTGTGGGACTCTGGAGGCAGCTAATAGGTACTGGCAGGCCAAGCGGAATGCGGCTTCAGTGGTTGCTGAGGCAAAAATTTGGGCATGGGAGGAGTTTGGGGAGGCCATGGAGAACGACTTTCGGACGGCTTCGAGGAGATTCTGGTCCACCATCTGGCGTCTCAGGACGGGGAAGCAGTGCAGTGTCAACACTGTATATGGTGGGGATGGTGCGCTGCTGACCTCGACTCAGACATTGTGGGTCGGTGGGGGGAGTACTTCAAAGACCTCCTCAATCCCACTAACATGCCTTCCAATGAGGAAGCAGAGCCTGGGGACTCGGAGGTGGGCTCTTCCATTTTTTGAGACTGAGGTCACCGAGGTGGTCAAAAAACTCCTTGGTGGCAGGGCCCCGGGGGTGGATGAGATACGCCCAGAGTTCCTCAAGGCTCTGGATGTTGTAGGACTGTCTTGGTTGACACGTCTCTGCAACATCACATGGACATCGGGGACAGTGCCTCTGGATTGGCAGACCAGGGTGGTGGTCCCCCTCTTTAAGAAGGGGGACCGGAGGGTGTGTTCCAACTACAGAGGGATCACACTCCTCAGCCTCCCTGGAAAAGCCTATTCAGGGGTTCTGGAGAGGAGGGTCCGTCGGATAATCTAACCTCGGATTCAAGAGGAACAGTGTGGTTTTCGTCCTGGTCGCGGAACAGTGGACCAGCTTTACACCCTTAGCAGAGTCCTGGAGGGTGCATGGGAGTTTGCCCAACCAGTCTACATGTGTTTTGTGGACTTGGAAAAAGGCATTCGACCGTGTCCCTCTGGGAATCCTGTGGGGGGTGCTCCGGGAGTATGGGGTACCGGACCACCTGATAAGGGCTGTTCGGTCCTTGTACAACCGGTGTCAGAGCTTGGTCCGAATTGCCGGCAGTAAGTCAAACCCGTTTCCAGTGAGAGTTGGACTCCGCCAGGGCTGCCCTTTGTCACCGATTCTGTTCATAACTTTTATGGACAGAATTTCTAGGCGCAGCCAGGGTGTTGAGGGGGTCCAGTTTGGTGGACTCAGGATTGGGTCACTGCTTTTTGCAGATGATGTTGTCCTGTTTGCTTCATCAGGCCGTGATCTTCAGCTCTCTCTGGATTGGTTCACAGCTGAGTGTGAAGCGGCTGGGATGGGAATCAGCACCAGAAAAGGGTGGAGTGCCCTCTCAGGGTTGGGAGCGAGATCCTGCCCCAAGTGGAGGAGTTCAAGTATCTCGGGGTGTTGTTCACGAGTGAAGGGAGAATGGAGCATGATATCGACAGGCGGATCGGTGCGGTGTCCGCAGTGATGCGGGCTCTGCATCGGTCTGTCTTGGTGAAAAAGGAGCTGAGCCGCAAGACAAAGCTCTCAATTTACCAGTCGATCTATGTTCCTACCCTCACCTATGGTCATGAGCTATGGGTAGTGACCGAAAGAACGAGATTGCGAATACAAGCGGCTGAAATGAGTTTCCTCCGCAGGGTGTCTGGGCTCTCCCTTAAAGATAGGGAGAGAAGCTCAGTCATCCGGGAGGGGCTCAGAGTAGAGCTGCTGCTCCTCCGCATCGAGAGGAGTCAGATGAGGTGGCTCGGGCATCTGATCAGGATGCCTCCTGGACGCCTCCCTGGTGAGGTGTTCCGGGCACGTCCAACCGGGAGGAGGCCCCAGTGAAGATCCAGGACACACTGGAGGGACTATGTCTCCCGGCTGGCCTGGGAACGCCTCGGGATTCTCCCGGAAGAGCTAGAAGAAGTGGCCGGGGAGAGGGAAGTCTGGGCATCTCTGCTCAAGCTGCTGCCCCCGCGACCCGACCTCGGATAAGCAGAAGAGGATGGATGGATGGATGGTCAAATTAAGGAGAGATTCTTTGTATGTTAATGTGGAAAAATTAGAGTTTTATTAATCTTCTGTTCAAAGTAAATGAAATCTAAAATTATGATGAAACAGAAATGTTACTGATGAAGACCACAGTATGTGGCATTAGGAAGACAATATATTCAAAGCATTGTATGCTCTGTTGGGGTAAGGTGTGACATACAGTAAATTACTTTTAGCTTCCAGCAAGGTTCATACCATTCACACAAGAAGAAAGGTACAGTATTTACTGTAGTTCTGCACTGGAAGCATTTTCAGGCATAAACTTTACATGTGTCTGCCTGTCATTTAGTATTAGATGAATATCTCAGTGAAAAAAAATATCACCAGAAGTGTATATATATCCTCAACTAAGTTGCTAGTTAATGGCATGGGGGAAGTGGGGTTTGACAGCATCCACTTCCTGGGTACTAATTTTTCCTACGGGGAAAATTTTGTAATGTGCATTGGGGTATGTTTTACTGTGTCTTTATAGATAGATAGATAGATAGATAGATAGATAGATAGATAGATAGATAGATAGATAGATAGATGTAAAAAAAAAAAAAAAACTCAGAGCATATCACATTTTTAAAAAATGTACACAGCTACAGAAAAGGACACAGGTAAACAGAGAAGTGTGAAAGAGGCTTTGATGAGCAATTCCTTGGTTTCCCCCAAGAAAAACGCATCAGTGAGTTTTGCATTTTACAATTGTGAAATCACCTTGGAAACAAATTTTAGTGTCAGTGTTGCAAAACTGTACTCAAATTGAAACTCAGTCTTCTCATGGTGCAACAAAGTCCTACTGTACCTGTAGTGTGAACAACACATGGCAACCTTATTAAGCTGTTGTGAGGAGACATAACTCTTATGCTTCAGAGTAATGTATCCAGCAATATGACCTGTTAGAAATGTGTCTTTGTTTACTGCTCATTAAATTATTATTTTGTATTAATTATTTTTCTAAAAATATATGTATAATGCAATGTTGCATCACTCACTCATCAACAAAAACTCTATTCCCTGTGTATTTAAAAAGTTATAATTTGACAGGTTGGTACTTCTGCGGTGGGTTGGCACCCTGCCCGGGATTGGTTCCTGCCTTGTGCCCTGTGTTGGCTGGGATTGGCTCCAGCAGACCCCCGTGACCCTGTGTTCGGATTCAGCGGGTTGGACAATGGATGGATGGATATACTCTGTGCTGCGCTTAGAGGTGGCTTAATGCAACTGAAGGACACAGCAGAAGTTACTGATGGACATGCAACGGCAGCACTCGCCAGTAAAGCGGACACATGACTAAAGAAGGGGTGGTGTTCAGAACAGGAAAAAATAAAAGTTTGGTGTCTACAGTCAGGTATGAAATGGAAGAAGAAAATTTAACAAAGCTCAAGGAAAATGCAAAGCTCAATGGTCAGTAAGTATGCTATAAAATTCCAGTGATGGTGTAGGGTGATGTGGCTGTGAGCGATACTGTTGCTTCACTAGAAGTAAAAAGGGAGAGAGAGAAGCAGTGGTGGAAGTGGTGTTTTCAGATCCAATAGAAGCTGAGACTGACAATGCAAGTTTAAACTTAAAGGGCCCTACACAAGCTACTCCACTGTAATAAACATTAACGTCTATAGACTTTGAAAAGGGAACCTCATCTGACACGTTTGTTCCTTGCAATACTCCCTATTCTGTTGGCTTCTTCTTCCTACTTACAATGCGGTATAGTATCCATAATAAACTCAAGCAGATTGGATTGTCGGGTGCACATATACTTCAATAAACAAGGTTAAAATTGTGGTGCAAGTGTGGTTGGTGGTAAAATACATACAGTTTTGTGAAGAGCTGGAGTGCCCCCTTCAAGGTCAACCATGATGTTCCTCTATGCTTCTGTTTGCAAGTCAGGAGTGACGGCATGCCTTGGTTAATTTAAACCCTTGTGCAGCTCAGTAAAGGGATCCCACACGTACGGAACATAGAGGAGATGGATGTGGTGCATAGTTCATATAATTTCTATTCACTTGTTTTATTTTGTACAACGCTTAAAATATTCAGTTCATTGCATAGGCCACGTAAATGTGTTGGCTGTAAATGCTTTATGTAACAAGTTAAAGTAAATCACGATTCAGTGTATATTGCTTTTGATATAAAGCCAGTGAAATTTTGTAACAGTTGTCACAGATGACTGGGGTCATTACCTGGCCGGGATGCCTGGAGGGACCGGAAAGGGACAGTAACAACTTCCGGGGCACAAGGGGGCAGCCACCCTGGATAAAAAGAGGACCACGGGAAAGGGACAAAGAGGTTTTGACCTGTTGGGAACCGTGGCCTCCGCCAGGGGGCGTTTTAAGCCTCATGGGATGTGGGGAACTGTCACTTCCACCACACCAGGATGGTGGATGAACCTGCCAGGGACGCCCGGAGTGCTTCCGGGGCAAAGGGCAACACTTCCGCCACACCAGGAAGTGTGGCTGGAAGATCGTATTCAGCCACCTGTAGCACATCCGGGCAGGAATAAAAGGAACCGCCTCCTAACAGTCGGGGAGCCAGAGTCGGGAGTGGGAGTTGGACGAAGCTCCCAGGACGAGAGTAGAGGCGGTGAAGGACATTGTGAAGTCTGGAATTGGGGGGATTATTGCTGAGTGCATTGTGTGGTGTTTGGGACTGTGTTTATTTGTGATGAATAAACGTGTGAAATTGAAAAAGATGTGGTTTCCGACTCGTGGTGTCTGGGCAAATCTCACATAGTACAAGACCACACATCAAAGAGTTACATTTACATACAAATCTGATTGAAGGTACCATTTTTACAGAATGTGCTACAGTGTGAAATTACATTTATACCCAAAATTCCCATTATTCCAAATAATTACCTGTTTTAATTCAAAAGAATACAGTTTCCTCAAAACTGATTACTACTTCTGATAAATCTGATTAGCTAGCCACCAAATAAAATAAAGATAAAGAAAGCCCATGAACTGGCACAATATCTTATGGTACTATTCAGGGGAATATGGAATGCAGAACATCTCTTTGATTTATACAGGAGCTTCACAGGACATGTCAGTTTATTTTAGATTCTAGAGACACTTCTTTCGCTTTGTTTTATGTTCTGTTTTTTTAATGTTCACCAATTAAATGCAAACACTTTTCTTAAAGAATCACATGCTAGCCTGATTAACACGTTTTTTCTCTGTGTTTTTCTAGCTCTTAATAATAAGCAGCTAGGTGGTCATTCAAACCTCCTGCACACATTCACTTGACTTTCATTTTACTTGAAAATCCCAAACTATGCATTCTCCTTGAATAACATTTAATATTCAGGTTACTAAATTTTCATATCATAAACTTTTATTCCTAAAAGTAAGTTTTATGTACAGATACCTAGTTATCAGCATATTGAGAAAACACAAGATTGCAAGGAGGCTCCAGAGAAAAAGGGGGCACAGAGAAGCAACAAAAGAAGCCAGGCCAAACTCTTTTGGAATAAGAGCCCATATTGGTGTTAGGAAAGTTACTTTACATAAAAATGTGAATAGACAGCTGTTGGGCTACAGCATACCCTGCATTCTGAATGTAAGTATGCAAAGTTTTCCAGGATGCCAAAAAGCGGAACTTCCAGCAGTTGTCAAGAATGTCTGTCCCTCAAATCAAAAGAAGGTCACTGTGATAGGTAGAAGCCTATGTCAATACAACCAAGTGATTAGGTGGCAGTGCACAGTGCTCACAAGGCACAGGAAAACCTCTGTGATTTGTCATGAAGAACAAGGGATTCCCAGAGATATCAAGAATGCCAGGGCCATCCATCTTCCAAACCCACTTATTTAGAGCAGGGTTGTGGGGAAGCTGAAACCTATCCCAATTAGCAAGAGGCAAAAGCAGGAATACACATCAGGAACCAATTACCATTACCAATCCACCTAAACTACATGTCTTTGGAGTATGAGAGGAAACCGGATGACTCATTGGGACAAAGTGGCAACATTATACAGGAAGTACCCAGCACTTGGTGTAAGGCTACCACTGCACCACCAAGCTACCCAATTTCCTGGAACTTTATGTGTACTGTATATTAGAATTCATTGGAAAGGCATGGAACTTTCTGTGGGCATTCCACTCTCTGGCACCATAGAGAAGAATGTGTTAAACAACATAATTTCATTCAATTTAATAAAAAACACAAATCAAGTTTACCCAATGTAATCTTTATGCTTATTTCTACAAGTTTGAGAGTTATTGTAATTGTGAAATTGGCAGAAACTTTTGAAGGTGAGTGGGAGAACTATTTAAATGCTTTTGGGACAATATTAGGATGATAGGCTAATGGACAAGCCACCCCACCTTATAAACAGGGGCAGTATACCTTTAAAATCACAGACACAGACATGTGACATTTCTGTTTATTTTTTTGTTATTTTATTCTCTATTTAATAATATTTGCACAATGCATATTTTGATAAAAGAATTTGTTTTTAACTTAACTTCAACTTTATTGTCATTTGTACTCAGTACAATTAAAATCTTATGCTGCAAGTCCTCCAGCAATAAACAAGAATACACAACAATAGCCAAGAATAAACAATGACTAATAACGCTCTGGTGAAAAAGAAATGCAAAAAAATACACATACAAATAAATAAATGACTCAATGTAACCATTGAATTTATTGTCACCATCACAATAAATTTACAGTAACATACTAGTTTCAAACTCACTTAATCCAATAGTTTCAAACTCACTGGAAGTTGTAACCTATCCCTGGAGTAATGGAAGCCAGATAGGAAACAGCACCAGACCATTGCAGGGCCCACTTACAGTACGTACAAACCCACACTACACCCACATAGGGCCAATTAGGAATCACCAGCAGCCTAACCAGCATGTCTATGAAAATGAGGGAGGAAAACTTGAGTGCCTGGAGGAATGTGCAAACTTTACAAAAACATTCAGTGAGGTGGCACCTTTTCCCCCTTATACATATAAATAAATTAAGCATATACATGTATACACATAAGGCAGTTAGGCACAGAGAAAACAGAAATGCATGTATCCCTACTTATTCATCAACTATGGCTACAAATGTTTAAGGAATACCACCATGACTGCATGCACAAAACAAACTCATCCAAAAGCCAGAGTTAGATGACTGTGGATGGAGTACTAAGGGTTGACCAACTTCAGTCAGATACTGTGCTATTCCGCTATTCCTAATAAATTTATCTGAGAAAAGTACCACTTTTTTCTCATATTTCAGGCTACATGAGGGTTAAAGATCCACACCTTAATCCTTCACAGATTGTTCCCTAATTTCATTTATTTGAAACTAATGTGAGAAAAGTAAACACATCCAAACATTTTCATGAAAAACAAGCACAGGAAAATTAATTTATTTGGCAAAAAAATCCCATTACTGTAAAAAACCCAGCCAATTAACAATGAAAAAGAGCCATATTAAATATCAGTCACAGGAAATAAGTGCAAACGTTTTAATTTACTGTTTTACCGCACTATAGCATATTATTCATCTTTTGTTTTCCATATTAAAATTGACTATTCTACTGTTATTTCATACTTTTCATCACTAAGGGGTGCACATCTGAACAATGCAGTTCCAATAACTTTGAGACACCACTCTTATGTTAAGTTTAATTGATAATTTAAATTTGGAAATGTATTAATTCATTACAACTGTGAATTGCACAGTATATCAACAATAAAGAAATGTATTCAATTTGAAAGGAAAAGAAAACTACTGAAAACAGTATTGATTGCAGGCATTCTCAATGCTTTCTGCTTTTTTTGGCTGGTTTTAACATGAACACAAAAACTTACATTTGTGTCTTAGCATTTCTGGGAGCTCTAGGAACTGCAGTATATTTAAAGAAACATGAAAAAAGCTCTAATCCATTTCCCATATTGGAAGCAGATGCCTAAAGGTTAAACTATAATAAGAGAAATGAGTGATTCCAGTGCCTTACATACAGTATATGATGAATGCTCTATCCCTACAATGAGACCAAGTTTCTATCAATTACTGCTAAGAAAACTTGATCATTTCTAACGGCAAGAAAGACACATAAAAAGATGTTCATGCCCAGAAAGTAAATGTCAATTATAATTGAAAAGAGGTTCTGCTCATAAGACAACAGAGTGGCTATAAGTTTAAAAACTTGGCAAGTTTATTTTTATTTAGCAGCTTCAGCTTTATCACCATAACAAAATGACTCAAAGTGCAAATGCAAAGTAACAGAAGATCATAAAAGCTCCAAATAATTACAATATGAGTAAAAGACAAAAAGCTCATCCTGTGAAGTGGCCTTTATCTGAGATGCATCCATAAAGCCCTGCCCACCCAAATATCATAGGCTTTTATATTCGGCTGTAAGATTTATTTCACCTTGGTATCCTTCCACTTTATTTTGTGGTAATAATCACAATAATAATAGGAATAACGTACATGTGCATTTCCTCTTCTACATTAGCTTGCAGCAACTTAACAATATCAGTGAGTTTCAAAACAATACCTGCAAAAGTAAGTGCATGGAATTTACATATTTTACTTTGTCAACTGTGAACTGTAAATGCCGAGTTTTTAAAAGGCTTCTATTTAATTTTAAACAAAACGACTGGTCATAGAATTCTACGCATCCCTAGACATAAACTCAGTCTATGTTTTATGAGACAATTAAAGTTTATTCTTGCAGCACCCTAGCAGTATTTATTTTGATTTAAATTGTCTATCTGAAAACAAAATCTTTCCAAAAAATATTCACTCTTTTTCATGTAGCACACCATTCACAGCCCCCATCTCCAGAAACACATTAAGTCTAGTTTTGAAGATCCCTAAAGTCTCATTGTCTACCACACTGTTTGGTAACTTCCATGTATCTGTGGTTCTCTGCATCCTTTTGCTTAAACTGAAAAGACTCAGTTCTTTCAATTTTCCTCATAACTCATCTCCTGCAGTTGGAATCAACCCAGTCACTCTTTTTTGGACTTTTTCTAGCACAGCCAATTCTTTTTGTAGTCCAGAGACCAACACTGTACACAGTACACCACGCGAGGTCTCAGCAGTGCATCATAAAGCTTGAGAATAACCTCCTTTGACTTGTGCTTTACACATTGTGCTATATAACCTAACATTCTGTTAGCCTTCTTTGTGGCTTCTGAATACCGTCTGGAAGTTGACAGTGATAAATCGACAATGACTTCTAAATCCTTCTCATAATTTGTACTTTCAGTTCTCAGACCTCCCATTCTGTATTCAAATGTAATAGTGTACATAGATACATTTACAGCACAGTATTTTTTTTACAGAAAACATTTTTAAAAATGTTTCCCAACTGTTCAGAGCAGAAAATTCTGAACTAAATAAAAACATGATGATCAGTAATTTAAGAAAATATGGTATCATGGTATAGACATCACTATGATAAGGTAGAATATCCTAGGATAAGCTCCAGCTTGGATAGAAAAATGGTGGATTTGTTAATCATATAATGAAGGAAGGGTTGAGCAATGGATACAACAAAAGTAACAGATATTTAGACCAGAAATATGAAACTCTTTAGCCACTCCAAGCCTTTCATCTTTAGACGTTGCTAAGTCCTCGTCATGACCTCCCCATATTACTGGTTATATTTTGTATCAAATAATATGTTTAGCAACACTTTCATTTTATGCAATGCATATTTTGCAGTTTTTTTATGACTGCCCACGCAATTTGTAGTTTCCATCCTGTTGCTACGCACGTAATGAAATATTTGCATAACTCCTGACAACACTTGCACTTGGTATTCAAACCAGTGGCGTGCATATCACAACATTCAGGTTTTTTTCTATTTAAAATCTACAACAAATCTGTATACTCAGGGAAAGGAATTATTAGTCACAGGCTGGAGTCCCTCTACTTCTGTTTTTGACCTCCAACTTTGACTCAGAGTATATTTTGGTCTTGTCTGTCAATTCATTTTCAGCTTTTTGATTTTGACACATACTAGTTTCTGCACATTTTTTGTTTTCTGTTTGGCTCTTTATCTCATTTTTCTTTATCCTGTGTTTGTCTACTTTGGACAATCTTTAATATTCTCAGTCTATAGTAATGCTTTCTTCAGGTTTCTCTCTCTATAATCTTTTTCTCAGCCTTTGAATTTTTAAGATGGTCTGCTTCTGTGCCAGTACATAAAGTATTTGCCTTAACAATGTCTTTTGACTTCATGGTCAATGAATTTTGGCAGGCTTGCTTATTTCTGGAGTCATTTCTAGGCCGAGTACTGAGAAAAGCGCTATATAAATGTAATGAATTATTATTATTATTATTATTGTTGGGCTTATAGAAGTCTTAGAGACACCAGGCTAAGGTGCTTTCTGATTAACTGGTACTTTACAGTTTTCATAGTGAAGTAAACTATGAAATGGAAGAATATATTCTGTGCTTAAGGCAGGAAAAATTATTTGGAATACAGGAGAAAACAGGATTATTGTAGAGGGAGTCTCATAAAGAAATGTCGTAGTAAAGTTTCAAACAGAAGGAGCCCCAAAACAGAGAGCTTCTTAATGATTAACTAAGAAGAAATGAATTGCTTTTGATCTTTAGCGCACCTGAGACTTGAGAATATGTGTAAATATTCATGTGTATGAAATATGTGCAAATAGCTAAGCATTTGAAAGCAATGATGAAGAACTCCGAAGATGCTTTCTCCTTTCTAAAAGAACCACCAATTACCCTGACCATCAGGACTTAACCTATAAAATATGGTTGGATATTTCAGTTTCCATTTATTTTTGTTAGCACTTTTTCAGAGTGATGTAACAAAATTAAGATATACAATTGTAATAGGCATGCACATACAGGCTTTACCCTATGCCAGATCTAGTGTAGTCACAATCGGTCAATTATTCTGTAATTGAATCAAGAAAAATATGTTACTTGAGGTTGATTTGCCATTCTTAATCCTTTTCTATCTCCAGTTTGCAAATAATCAGAATTCTCAAAATTGTATTGAAAATAATTAAAACAGAACTACAAAAAAACAAAAAGTTAGCACCTTCATTATCCAAGCTCATACACACACAAACCAGTCTATAAACATATAATAACTGCATCGTTCCAAGCTAAGCTAATGTCTTGAACTATTTATAGAAGACAGAAGGAAAACAGTCTTGAGTTAAATCTGGTGAATTTACTGAACTTATACAGAAGGTTACTCTCAGATGAGCCACTGGAATATTCCTGGAATGTGCTGTTTTCCCTTTTAACTGGATCAGTTTGCTAAGGAACGTTGGAGGCATTCCTCTTCTCAGTAACGTGGATGAGAGAATTTCTGTCAAACATAGGGTCTTTCTTGGGTTTGTGGTAACATGTACTTCCTCTATATAAGTCAATTACAATACTATACATTAAGAAAAATATCACCTAAATAAGACATCCGAATGTAACCAGCTCTACAATGCAAATTACAAATTCTACAAGGTATATAGACACATAAATGTATGGATTAGGTTAAACACACACTAAAAAAAATAAATGAATGGATATTAACAATACATGTCCATTATTGCTGTTGCTGAGATGCTGTATGGAAAGTAAGCAAAGGAGCCAAGGAGAGCAAAAAACAAGAACTGAGAATTGGAGGCAGACCACAGCAGAAAAATAGCATAGTCATAAAGACAGAGCTCAGTCATCAAGATGTGCCCTGAATACAAAGGCAAAGACTATGGCAATATTACAGTAGTGGCAAGAAAGCAACCACAAAGGTCAGAAAAGCAAGGCACATGAGAAATGCTGAGAATGCTTTGGAGGTAGGGAATAGGATTTGTAAAAACACAAAGATGGAGTAACAGGCTTAAATGCTCTCTTTTTATTAGCAAGTGGCTTCATGCACTTTGCTCACATCACAAGAAATGTGGAACAACAGGTTCCAAAACAAGTTCATTGCTTTTCCATTATTTAAAATAATATTTATTTGGTTTCGGACACTTTTGTTTGCTGCCTAGCATTGTCCCTGCTGTTTTTGTGTTTACTGTACTCAGACATTCATGTAAGAATTTCACTGTACTGTACACATAATAATGTGAATACTCATACTACTTCTACTATTACTACTACTACATGGTTGTGACTGCACTGTGGTGTCAGTGTGTTAGTATGCAATGTGGAGCACAGGCTTGCATGACTCTAGCTGGGTGCAATGTGTGTAAGGTGGCATTTGATTTCAGGGCTGCTATTTTCAAATAAAGGAGTCACAACATGTAAGATAAGGTGTCAGCTTGACTGATCTTATTAGGAGAGTCAGACACCATCTTTATGGTGTTATCCTGCTGTTTGCTCCATTTGTTTGAACTGTAAACACATGATTTTTGCTCACACTCCTTTTCAGTGTTCTGTTTAATGTGCTGTGTGTGTTTTTAACCATTACTTGGATTCATTATTGTGCACCTTGGACTAGTTAATGGGCAGAGTCTTAATTGGACTTTCTGGTGTTTAAATGCGGATATATCTTACACTGTTGCTCAGATTTATTTTATTTCAGCTTAGTTTAGTTGCATTTCCTGCTGCTTTTAAGCCTCCCTTTTTCTGCAGCATATGCTGACTCTGTGGCACATCTAGATTGATAACAAGAATTTATTTTTTGTGCCTGCTGAATCATGACATATGGCAGTTTGCGTACTATTTTGTGTCTATTTATCTTTTGTTTTTGTTTTTGTTTGCTAATGATCTACCATTGTTTCCAGGGACCCATGGTGACAATAACGTCATTAGTCTATAGTGAAAATCTCTAGCCTCCCTTGAGCCAATGATTGGATAAAGTAGCTTTAAAAATGTATGTCTTATACAATCTGTCCATGTGCTGACTTAACCATTTCACCCTTTCCCAAGTTCACCACAACAGCACACTCCTTGTTATATTCACATTGCTAGCCTATGCCCAAAACTTATCCCTCAAATGTAGGCTTGCAGGTTTCTAGACATATTTCAGCCTTTCATATTGCTCCGGACAGTCTTATGCTTCTGTGCATGCTGCCCTACTATGAAATTTATTACATGAAGTACAACTAAGGGACTTAACTCTAACAGCAGGATGTTATTTCTGTTTCCTTGTGAACTGACAGTAACTACAAATTGGTTCTAGCAGTATTATGATTTTTGGGTATTATACATTTTTGTGAGCTTTATAATCTTAATTCTGAGATCACATATTTTTTCCTGTGGTTTAGAATTACACAGAATTGCTTGCATTTTTGGTTTTAATTTGTAGTTTTTGTTTAAGACTTTAACTCAATTTTTCATTATATTTTGATTTATAATGTCATGCCATTTTTTTTTTTGATGTGTGCCATTATTTGAAGAGCTGCTGCCTTGATGCAACATCCTGTTGCTAGTGGGCATGTTCTAGAAGTTGAATCACATGACTTTATTAGTACAACTCTAAATAAGTCACATGTGACTGATTGTCCAAGACTGTGATACTCTCTTGAGTTCATCTACAAAGTATAGTGTTGGGTTTTCTGGCAAATAGTTTTAGTTTTGTTTATTTATATAGCACAATTTAAAAACAACCAGTGGTTGACCAAAGTGCTTTACAATTTTAACAATAAATAAATGAATTAAACGAAATAAATAAAACATACAACAACATATGGAGAAGGAGGAGGCGGTTGGGAAAATGCGCTGATATTGCATTGCTGCACCCATCACACGATAAACCACCTGGATTGGGACCTCGGTGCAGCGGGTGACTCCTCAGCACCACACTGGAACGGTGTGTGGTTTTTCACGATGGCTGGAGTGCCAATCCTGCCACCAACCCCCAAGGTTTCCCTGTAAGTTGGAGGACCTGCTTGGGGTAATACAGAAAACAAAAAAATATATATAAACATACTACACTGTTTGTGACAGAAAGCGACAGCTTATCAGCTGACCTCAGAGCTCCATGAGGAGAGTAGGGATGTATGTGGTCAATGAGATATGCTGGAGCTAACCTTTAAAGTTTAAAACTTTAAAGATGAAAAGTAAAATTTTAAAATTATCTCTAAATTGCACAGGTAATCAGCATAAAGATGCTAAAATTAGGGTAATATGGCATATTTTTGTTAGCAGATGTGCGGCTCCATTTTGCACAAGCTGAAAACAAGACAGTGGTCTGGCTAAACCCAAAATACAGCCCATCACAATAATCCAGACAAGGAGAAATAAAAGCGTGGATTAATGTCTCAAAATCTCCAAAAGAAAGCATGTGCTGGACATTGTTCAAGACTCTCAGATAAGAAAAAGAGGCCTTAACAACAGCATTTATTCGTCCATTAAATTTAAAATCGGGATCAATAAAATGCCGGAGAGTGGCCCTAGATCGCAGGTTACATTATTAACAAGTTTTGGAGGCCCAAAAATAAAAATTTCCATCTTGCTCTAATTCTTTTTAAAAAATTACTAGCCATCCATTGCTTAATGTTGTTTAGGCAGTCAAACAGGCATTTCAATGCATGTGGGCTGCCAGGTCTCAAAGGGAGGCACAACTGTGTATCATCAGCATAACAGTGATAGGATACTCCATGCTTTTTTTATAATGTGACTCAGGGGTAATATGTACAATGAAAATAAAACACAGCTAAGCACTGATCCTTGTGGTACATCATAGAGGAGGGGGGCTGGGTCAGACGATGATCCATTAAAAGAAACTGAAAACATTCTCTTTTCCAAAAAAGAAGCAAAAAGAAGTTTTCCAATATCTTAGAAAGGAACCGAAGTTTCAAAATTGGCTTATAGTTACTCAGATCACTGAGGTCCAGATCAGCCTTTTTGCACAACTGCTGTTTAAAAAATGCTGGTACTTGTCTGGAAGTTAGGGAACTATTTACAATTGACAGTTGACAGAACAGAAGGACCTACGCTGTCAAATACCTCTTTCAGGACCCAAGAAGGAACAGGATCTAATGGATATGTGGAAGATTTGAAATCGGAGATACCTGTACACAAGTGAGAAAGAGAAATAGGATGAAAGTTTTTTAAGGCAGGTGTGCATGCTGGAGTAGCTATTATGAATGTACCCATGGAACATACATGATATTAGATATCTTATTAACAAAGAAATTCAAGAAAATATCACAACTCAGTGAAGATATACTACCATTGCCACTGACAGGGGATTTTATTAACATGCTAAATGTACTGAAAAGGACTTTTGGTTGGTGCTTGTGTTTTGCTACCAAGTCTGAAAAATATCTTCTCTAGCTGACTTAAAGGCCTCTTGGAAAATAGTTAAGGAATGTTTTAGGATTTCATAAGAGATCTGTAGCCTATCTTTCTTCCATTTTCTTTCTGCCCTACTACAGGCTTATTTGAGCACTCTGGTGTTTTTATTGAGCCATGGCTGAGGCTTTGCTCTTGATCACCTAAGCTTAAAAGGGGCCACAGAGTCCAGGATGCTTTCACAGGACAAATTAAAAATTCTAACCAAGTCGCCTGGAGTAAAATTTTTAAATAGATGTACTACAGTGCGCTAGCAAAGCAGGTTATAGTCAAATTATTGATAGCTCATAAGTAGCGGGATGGAAAAAAACACTTCACAACAAAACCCAAGCAAATGAACTAGAGTTTGTATTTCTGATTACGACTTTGGTTTATGTTATAGTTTTGTACAAGAATAAGTTTGACTTATTGGAACAGATTTGCCACTTTTCCAACTTAAGGTTCATCTTGTAACCCTTTTATCTCTGCCTTTGTGGTCTGCCACTTTTCCATCTCTTTCATCACAAAACAAAATATGTGACCTCAGAAATAAGTTTATAAAGTTCAAAAATAAATCTATAAAACTCTAGAATCATAACAGGAACATGGTATTGGCTTTCTTTAAATACCTATTATAGATTATTTGGATTTTAAGAATGCACAGAAGGGTTGTACCACACCCCTCTAGGAATGAGATGGTTAAGGAACAAACCCTAGAGGCCCCTGCCCCAGCACATTTAAAAAGCATTCCTCACATTAATAAGGGTGGCTGATGACCAGTGAAAAAGAAGAAATAATTTGCATGGCAGCACAGGACAGTGAAAAATTGTTATTGATTTATTGGAAATTAGCAACTATTTGTCCTTAATAAAAGAGGAGGTAAACAGGGCCCCAATGCCTTTTTTATTTATTGGCTTCCTTTTATTTTTCACCCTTCACAGCACGATATGAAACTAAGATGGAATAGTTCACCTCTTTTGTACTCTTCCTGTTTTTCCAATTGATCTTGATGAGAAACTGACAGTTATGGGGCACCACACAAACGTCAGATCATTTCTGTAGAAAACAAAATGTCAGACTTTTTTTGTCTAAAAAAATATTAGTGTTTCTTCCCTGTCTGTTAAGTGCAAAGGTGTGTTTCGCACCTCCCTGTCTTTAATTGGCAGTCAGCTTTCCAGAAGTACTAGGTGGTTGGTTTGGACTTTCCATTGTGACTCCTTTGGGTGTTGGCCTTTTCTCTCCTGTGTCCTTCAACTGTGGACTCATTAGCGCAATGCTGTGATGGCTCCCACTAAGGCCACATGCAGTACAGTCAAATCATGTGCCACAACTTATTCACTTCATACAGTGATGTAGTGCGCTATGAGACTAGGGTGAAAGAGGGCAGGAAAAAACTCTTAAATGATTGATTTCAGCAAAAAAAAATGTATTTTTCAGGTGAGTGTATTGATGTATGGATTTCTTTTAGGCTTAAAAACACAAAAATACAAGGCTCAAAATAAACATGATGGTAACAACACTGGAAAGCCTTTAAAAACCCAGGGGATTTCCACTGATGACAGCTGTGAAATACATTTTATACCTCCAACATTCCACTATTTTTTATTTTAAACACAGAAATAACTTACAGATAATAATTAGTAAATATGAAAGACAAGTTTAAAATTAGGTGGGAATTTTGCAAAGGACAAATTAAAAATTAAGATGTATGTGTTTGAGTCAACTCCCATTTTCCAAATTGAAGTGCAATTCAGGATAAATGAAGGTCTCAAATGTGATTCTGGGACCTACTATCGCTGCAAATTATGATTTCATGCCAATTACTTCTTTTAATTGGACTCCTATCCGAACTAATCATGCTATTTTTCCAGTTTCTACCTTAATGTTGTCAGTTCAGAGATTACCACCCATTTTTATTTACCTTATATTATAATGAATAAGCATTTTGTCTTTTATGCAATTGGGTCATAACACTCGCATGTAATACCAAGATAGATTGTCATCTCTGGAGGGTGGGACTGGACCGCATGTTTGCCTGGGGGTTTGCCAACTGGGATCCAGAGCTGTTTTATCATGTGGTGGTGCAGAAATGTGCTGTACCAGTACATGCTTCCCAATATGACCTGACCTGACCTGTAGGTTATATGTCTTACCTGCTAAGAGAGAATTTGTTCTGGTTTTAAATACCGCTCTTATTAACATGGGGAGTTTGTAAGATCACCCTGACTCATTGTCAGTTTTTCCTCCTTCCATATCTCAAAGACACATCCCTTATGTTCACTGGTTATTCTAATTATACACAACGTCTATGAGTCTGTTTGGCATTGGACTAGCCCACCAGCCAAGCCATGATTGTTTTGTTTCGTGTTTTGTGGGGATGAGCCCCGACAATTACCTCCTTCCATAATCCTAGCCTTGGACTGAGTAGGTTT